>NW_007043447.1:47547-53493 GCF_000164805.1 Carlito syrichta | reverse complement strand
GCGTGCCTGTAGTTCCAGCTACTTGGAAGGCTGAGGCGGAAGGATCGCCAGAGCCCAGCAGGTCGAGGCTGCGGTGGCCAGGAGCGGCCACTGCACTCCAATCTGGGCAACAGAGTGAGACTCCAACTCAAAAAAAAAAAATTAGGTGGGCATAGTGGCATGCACCTGTAGTCCCAGCTACTCAGAAGGCTGAGGTGGAAGTCTCACCTGAGCCCAGGAGGTAAAAAGGCTTTGGTGAGCCGTGATTGTGCCACTGCACTCCACCTGGGCAACAGTGAGTCGCTGACTCACACAAAAAAAGAAAAAAGCATTTTATAATCTGGCATAGAATGCAGTACAGATCCTTAGGGACTAGAACAGGGCATTTTAATTTTTAAAATGAGAAGGTAAATGTTAGTTTTTTGGAGATTCTAATCCTCTCACTAAGCTTATCCCAATTATTTTATTTTGGTTAGTTGTGCAACTTTTTTTGTTTCTTAACAAATAACTTCTTAGTTTTTATCTTAAACATCAAGTCATATGAGGAGGAACCACCCCCCCAAAAAACAATTATTTTTTGGAGTGTGGGCCCCTGCTAGTAGTATAAGCTTCCCCTGCTAGGGTAAATATTCTAGGAACCTATCAGCATCAGTGTATCAGCTAGTGTTGTGAGAAGCTACCTTTGGCTTCAGTGAATTTTTCTTTTTTTGGGATAGTCTTTCAACATGTTTGCCGATTTCATGATGGATAATTTATAAGTGCACCTGCCCACACTGTACTGAGCATTCAGCAGTTTTTGACCAAAAGCAACATGACCCCCATGCTCTACCCTCGTTATTCACCCATTCTCGCTCCGAGTGACTTTTTGTTTCTCTGGATAAAAAAGTCCTCAAAAGGAATCGTTTTGCCAGTATGGAAGAGGTGAAATAAACAGAAGCACTAAAAGGCATCAAAATTGACGAGTTCAAAAACTGTTTTGAGCAGTGGAAAAGTGTCTTGATAGGTGAAATTGCATCAAACGGAGAGTACTTTGAAGGTGACTGAAGTTTAAGCATGTAAGAATAAATACACAACTTTTTACAAATAAATTCCAGGTTTTTTTGGTTCTCCCTTGTACATTTTAAATTTAAAAAGCAGCAGCAGTACTATACTAAGTATAGTATAATTTAAATGTGTCCAAGTATAGAATCATAACTTCAATTAATTTGCTAACACTAACTTTTTTTTTTTAAGTTAGAGTCTCATTCTGTTGCCAAGGCTGGAGTGTGGTAGCACACTCACGGCCACCACAACCTCAACCTGCTGGGCTCAGGTGATTCTTCCACCTCAGTTTTCCAAGTACTGGAATTACAGGCACGTGCCACCATGCCCAGCTAATTTTAAATTTATTTTGTGATGCAGTCTTGCCAAGTTGCCCAGGCTGATCTCGAACCTGTGGGCTCAGGCAATCCTCTCACCTCAGCCTTCCAAACTATTGCGGTTATAGGTGTAAACCACTGTGCCCAGCCCTAACACTAACTTTTTAAAAACCTTGCAAATAGCCTGGGCACAGTGGCTTATACCTGGAATCTAAACACTTTAGGAGGCCAATGTGGGAGGTTCGCTTGAGCCCAGGAGTTTGAGACCAGCCTAGGCAACAGAATGAGACCTCTTCTCTACAAAACATAAAAAATAAGCCAGGCATGGTCATGTGTGCCTGTAGTCCCAGCTACATCAGAGGCTAAGACAGCGGGATCACCTGAACCCAGGAGGTCAAGGCTATGATGAACCATGATTGTGCCACTGCACTTCAGCTTGGGTGACAGAATGAGACCCTGACTCAAAAAATAAATAAATAAAATAGAAAACTTACAAATACTCGAAGGGAAAACATTTTAGGTAGTTGAGATTAGAAAAGCAGTTTCTTTGAACATGGAGCCTCCATAGCAGAAAAGATGTACTTATCTTACTCATTCTATTAAAATTTAGTAGCCATATAAGAAAGCACATACTCATTTATCCCAAATGCTTTTCTATTTTTAATGGGCATCCACTTGAAAACAAATATTAATTTTGATTTCAATTTAGTTTGAAATATTTTTCCAACTGCCTATTATATTCCAATTAAATGCTAGATCTGGTAATGCTTTAAAACTATAGGAATAGTTAAAGGCTCTACTCAGAAAAATTAGAAATACTTTACAGAAGGAATCCAGAGCATTGGAGAAGCCAACTTAAAAATTTGACTTTAATGTCTTACTAATTATCAACAGGCAGCTGTTCTGACTTTGGAGGAACACGAACGCTGCTTCCAAATGCCTCTCCTGCTCTTCTTTCTTCATACTACTAATACAGTGTTAATGTTGTCAATTAAGAAATATTTACAATAAGCAGAGCTTGTTGTATAAAACTGTATCAATAATATATTCATATCTCAGAAAATACTATATTCATTTCACTTTGCTTATTTAAAACCCAGACATGTCCTAAATGTGGTTGAGGTATACAGGTTTTCCTGATTATCAAGTTTCTCGATTTTATTTTGAGATGGAGGGGAGTGAAACAAAAAGGGAAGTTTCTAAAGGAATTGTTGAGAGGAAAAATAATATACACCCAAAACAAAACAAACAACAGTTGGCATGTCATGATCTGCAGCCTGAAGAAAGGGCTCACCTATATGTCTCTGGACTTAGCATAAGCAGTTTTTCCTTCAGAAATAAAATCTTATCAGTTGCCACAAAATCCATGAACCATCTTGCTGAATAGAACTTTACTTTTTTGCTTCTATTTGGCAAGTTACTCATAATAAAAATGCATTCAAACACTCTTAGCCCCCCAAAAAGAGTCACTGCCTTCAAACTAAAGATCTCTGGATCCTGTAATCCCAGCACTTTGGGAGGCTGAGGTGAGGGTATTGCATGAGCCCACAGATTTGAGAACAGGCTGGGTAACTTGGTGAAAATTAGCTGGGTGTGGTAATGTGTGCCTGTAGTTCCAGCTACTTGGAAGGCTGAGGTGGAAGGATTGCCTGAGCCCAGTAGGTCAACACGGGTGGCCATGAGCATGTAATAGGACTGCATTCCAGCAACAGGGTGAGACTCCAACTCAAAAAAAAAAGATCTTGGAATCACTTCTAAAAAACTAATTAGCGTACCATTTAAGAGACTATTGTCATTTCATATGACAGCTGGCTGTAATTTCAGTTAATTTATAAATAACTTTAAAACCTTATGGCTGGGCACAGTGCCTCATGCCTGTAATCTCAGCACTTTGGGAGACCAGGGTGGGAGGTTTGCTTGAGGCGAGGAGTTTGACATCAGCCTGGGCAACATGCTGAGACTATCTCTTATTTAATTTTTTTAAAAAGACTTTATGAATGAAATGCACCATATTATACCTGTGTAAAAGTGATCATGTTTAATTATGGACTAAAGATGACTAACACATTGAGCCTGAATTAGAAAAATTAGTCGAAATAAATTGCTAAGGAATTTTACGATGAGAGTGGTCAATGAAAATTTTTCTCTACATACAATATGATTATTAACATACAAGTAATTCTTATTTGGAATGATAAGGCAAAAAGAGTAAAACCACACTTTTCCTATAAAAAGATATCCAATATCTTCTGCAGGGATAGTGATGGCACATGAAGAGACAAAGAAGATGTGATCACTCTATTGCACACCCAGAAACACAAGGGAGGCCAGTCTTAGAATGGTCTGGCCATCTTCCTCCTAATCTTCGTCAGCATCTTGTTTCCTCTTCTCCCTCGAAAACTTTCCTTCCCCTACTCCAACACAGTCATCGTCTTCTTCCTCCTGAACTTCCTTTATTAAGTATGAGAGACCCGTTTCTTCCCCTTCCCAATTCTGAACCTGCTTCACCTTCTTCTCTTCCCCTCCTCCTCCCCCTCCTATTTTCTTCAGGTGGATCAGCTGCATCTTCATCTCCATCTCGATCCTCATCCACTTCAGAGCCTGGTGGTTCCTTATCCTTCTGATCAGCTCCATCTAAGTAACTGAGCAACAATTCGACAAACGCCTTCTCTGAATCTTCTCCTTTTGTGATCTCACAGGTAAACAAGTGAAGACTCCAGATTTTTAGGATTTTTGTAGAGCTTCTGCACTGAGATCTTTGATTTTGTTTCTACTCAGATTGAGGTAGGACTTCTAAGCCTCCAGAAATCATATTGTCATTAAGCTCCAATTTTTGAAGTTTCCTTAAGCAGGGAAGCTGGGCCAGTCACCTTAATTCTACATCAGCCATATTCAGAAACTCTAGTTCTTTAAAAGTATTATTCAGGCCTTCAACTTTCCCATTGGCACACAGGTAATTATTGGGACTAACTCTGTCACCTCCGGGCTCTGTCCCTAATCTCTAGGTTAAGCCTCTTTTTCATCTCCATGTCCTCCTCCTGCCCTGCTGCTACTCTCTCTTCCCTTTATCTTTTCTTCCTTTCCTATTACCCTCAACCCTAAAAGTTTAAGAGATTTGGAAATGAATGAGGATAAATGCAAATATAAATACCCACTACCACCTGATAGTTGTGGGGGAGAAAGAAGAGAATAGCAAATGGAGTCCAAGGAGTTGGGACTCACTCAGCTGCCCTCACCTCCTTGTATTCGCGTATGTATGTGCTAATCTTGAGCTGCTGGCCTCAAGCAATCCTCCCACCTGGACCTTCCAAAGTACTGGGATTACAGGCATGAGCCACTGCACCTGGCCTAATCTTTTTCGTTTTTGAGTCAGTGTCTTGTTCTGTTGCCCAGGCTGGAGTGCAGTGGCATGATTATGGCCTGCTGCAGCCTCAGACTCCAGGGCTCAGGTGATCTTTCCACCTTAGCCTCCCGAATAGCTGAGACACAGGTACACATCACTACACCTGGTTAATTTTTTTTTTTGTAGAAGCAAGTTCTTGCTGTATTGCCCAGGCTGATCTTGAGCTTCTGCGCTTGAGCAATCCTTCCACCTTGGCCTCACAAAGGCCCTAATCTATCTTAATGTCATATGATTAACAACTTTAAATCCTCCCTGCCATGTAAATAACAACATATTCATGGGTTCTGGAGTTTAGGATATGGACATCTTGGGGAGCCACTATTCTGCCATTTGCATCTGGCTTTACCTTTTTTTATTTAAATTTTTTTTTCTTGAGTTGGTGTCTCGCTCTGTTACCCAGGCTGGAGTGCAGTGGCATGCTCATGGCCACCACAGCCTTGACCTGCTGGACTTGGGCGATCCTTCTGCCTCAGCCTTCCAAGTAGCTGGAACACGGATGCGCCACCACACCTAGCTGATTTTTTTATTTATTGTAGAGATGAGGTCTCGCCATGTTGCTCAGACTGGTCTCAAACCCCTGAGCTCAGGCAGGCCTCTCACCTCTGCCTGCCAAAATGCTGGGATCACAGGTGTGAGCCACTGTGCCCAGCCTTTGTTTTACTTTTTTACTGGAGCATGACATAATATGGGGAAGGTGCCCACATCACACCTCTAGGCCAACCTGGTGTCAGGGTTGGGACAGCATGCAGCAAAGCCGTGTCTGTACAGAGAGGGCTGGATACCAGGGCAAAAAGGTAGTTTTGCCAGAAAGGAGGAGAAGGGGAAACATTGTTCATTCAGTGTGTCTGCTGTGCTCTTGCTGTGGGCTAAGGGTACAGTAGTGATCAAGGTGGACAGAAACCCCCACTTTCAGTGAGATCCCAGTTAGTAAGGCTAGATAAGGCAGATCACCAAATCAAATATCCATCCTCCTGGTGATGGATGTTGCAGCCATTTCCAGTTTGGAGAGCAGATAGGTTTCTTTGCATCTAGGGGGACACCAGTGATATGTTGCCAAGGAGAAACCAAGTCTCACTGATAGGAGGGCTGGCTTGAGCAGACCTCCATGTGGTAGCTTCTCCTCGGTTGCCATCTGTTATTGTAAGAGGCCGTTTTTGCCAGGACCTGGGCATGGCGCTGCCCCCCCCCCCTTTTGAGTTGGATTCT
>NW_007043447.1:43587-47527 GCF_000164805.1 Carlito syrichta | reverse complement strand
TTGCCCAGGCTGGAGTGCAGTGGCACACTCATGGCCACCCCAGCATCGACCTTCTGGGCTCAGACAATCCTTCCATCTCCGCTTTCTAAGTAGCCAGAAATACAGGCATGCACCACCACTCCTGGCTAATTTTTGATTTATTGTAGAGATGAGGTCTCACCAAGCTGCCCGGGCTGGACTCGAACCCACAGGCTCAAGCAATCCACTCTTCTCAGCCTCCCAAAGTGCTGGGATTACAGGCTGAGCCACTGAGCCCAGCCAGCACTGCTCCTTCTAAGCCTGGGCATCTGTGGACCTAAGTACTTGCTCCTTGAATCCCTCTCTGCACCCTCTTTGTGCTCCCCTTGCAGGCTGTATCCACACCCCTTATGCCAACTCTCCCCACCTCCAGTGATTCTGTTTTTCCCCTCCCTCTCCTTTTTCTTTCCTGGTTTGTAGTTAAATGGTCAAAGCCATTTGTGTCTTGAGCCTTTCAAAATAATCAGTTTTATTCCTTCATGTCCCCACCTACCACAAAATCTTTTCTCCTGGAAAAGGGATTAAGGAACATTTCCATTTTTTTGTTTCTTTCAGACCTAGAAACTAGACCCAAAGTCAAACTGTCAGCTCCAAAGCAAGATATCTCTGAAGAAATATCCAGCAGGGTCATCCTGATAGGAAGATTCCTGTGGGATGCTCTGTTGTACTGCAAGAGTGAGGACACAGAGGGCTACTGGAAATGGGGTTGTGAGAGCTTAGAGAGCCTTATGGTACCAGCAGCCTTCACGCCTGAAAAGACACCTACTCAGGAGCAGCATCAGAGGAATAGGTATGGGGATGACTTAAGTCTGAGCCCTGATCTCCCCAGTCAAGCAATGACTCCTGAAAGACAAGACCCTCCTCTGTGGAGAGCTCATGGAGAAAGGGAGAAGCTAGCCTTAAATGTGCAACAGGAAACCTATTATGCAAAAAAGAAACCCTATAGATGTCTGGAATGCGGAAAGGCCTTTAGTCACAGCTCAGCACTCATCGAACACCAACGAACACACACGGGAGAGAGACCTTATGAATGTCACGAATGCAGAAAAGGCTTCCGGAACAGCTCAGCACTTACCAAACATCAGAGAATCCACACTGGGGAGAAGCCCTATAAATGCACTCAGTGTGGGAGGACCTTCAACCAAATCGCCCCACTAATCCAGCACCAGAGAACTCACACGGGTGAGAAGCCCTACGAGTGCAGTGAATGTGGGAAATCCTTCAGTTTTAGGTCCTCCTTCAGCCAACATGAGCGGACTCACACAGGTGAGAAGCCCTATGAGTGCAGTGAGTGTGGGAAAGCCTTCCGGCAAAGCATCCACCTTACCCAGCACCTGCGAATTCACACTGGGGAGAAACCCTATCAGTGTGGAGAGTGTGGCAAGGCCTTCAGCCACAGCTCGTCCTTGACCAAACATCAGCGAATTCACACTGGGGAGAAACCCTACGAGTGCCATGAATGTGGAAAAGCCTTCACCCAGATCACACCACTGATTCAGCATCAGAGGACCCATACAGGGGAGAGGCCCTATGAGTGCAATGAGTGTGGGAAAGCCTTCAGCCAGAGTACACTCCTGACCGAGCACCGGAGGATTCACACGGGAGAGAAGCCCTATGGATGCAATGAGTGTGGGAAATCCTTCAGTCACAGCTCCTCGCTTAGCCAGCACGAGCGGACGCACACGGGAGAGAAGCCCTATGAGTGCAGCCAGTGTGGAAAGGCCTTCCGGCAGAGCACGCACCTCACTCAGCATCAGAGAATACACACTGGGGAGAAGCCCTATGAGTGTGGTGACTGCGGCAAGGCCTTTAGCCACAGCTCTTCCCTAACCAAGCATCAGCGGATCCATACTGGGGAGAAACCCTATGAGTGTAACGAATGCGGAAGAGCCTTCAGCCAACTCGCCCCCCTCATTCAGCATCAGAGGACCCACACCGGAGAGAAGCCCTATGAATGCAATGAGTGTGGCAGAGCCTTCAGTCAGAGCTCCCTTCTCATCGAACACCAGAGGATTCACACCAAGGAAAAGCCCTATGGCTGCAATGAGTGTGGGAAGTCCTTTAGTCACAGCTCCTCGCTCAGCCAGCATGAAAGGACACACACCGGGGAAAAGCCCTATGAATGTCAGGATTGCGGGAAGTCCTTCAGGCAAAGTACCCACCTCACTCAGCACCGGAGGATCCACACAGGAGAGAGGCCGTACACATGCAGGAACTGTGGGAAAGCCTTTACACACAGCTCTTCCCTTACCAAGCACCAGAGAACTCATACCGGGTAGACCCTCTCCATGTGGGCTGGGGATGTGGGAAAACCTTAAGCCATAGCTCATCCCTTACTATACTTGACCCAGTTATACTCATGAGAAAGAACACATTCATACACAAGCCTTCACACACATCATACCCCTTAGACACCTTAGAGAGTCCACACGGATAGAAATGACTGTGAGACTACCAAGCTGTAGGTCATCCATGTCCGAATCCAACAATGGGGAAATGTGGAGATGACACTCAGGACTTCTACCCTACATTATAGAGCCTACAGAAGAGCAATGGAACAAATGTAGTTCTGGGAAGGGCTTTTTTTTTTTTTGGAGGTCTCTGTCACCCAGGCTCTAGTACAATGGCACAATCCTGGCTCACCACATCCTTGACCTCCTGGGCAGGTGATCCTTTTTCCTCAGCCTCCTGAGTAGCTGGGAGTGCAGGTACACACCATCATCCCTGGCTTACTTTTTATGTTTTGTAGAGACAAGGTCTCGCTTTGTTTCCTAGGCTGATTTCCAACTCCTGGGCTCAAGTAGTCCTCCTGCCTCAGCCTACCAAAGTGCTGATTACAGATGTGAGCCACTGCACCTGGCAAAGGGATCACCTTTGTCCAAGGATTCACCATATTCCAAACCAGAGATATTTACTGTGGTGAGAAACCCACCAACTGCCTTTCATCTAGGAGAACCAAATGAAGTCAGCATTTGCTATTATTGCACATTACTTTGTTAGGGAGAGGTGCTTATGAATGGTGCAGGTTGACTCTGAGGCTCAAACTACAATATAGTAGAATGTTCTAGAAATGAGATTGGCATGTTTATGGAATCACAGGGATACTGTCTTAGTAAAAAGCTTTCTGATTTGTATGTATGTTGGGCCAGGGTACATGGCAGCCAGTCACAGATTTGAATTCCAGATGACTAAACATTTTAAGTTAGATCTCTCAGCATTATTTTGCAATTAATCTTTATATGCAGTGGTATTTAAAAGCTTTATATGGGAAGACTCAGAATGTAAAGCTGCTTCCTAGAGTCTTACAGATCCTGTAATAGAGATAGCTTTTGCTGCTCTGTTCTTCCCATAAATTCCTCTGCAGGACTCACTGGCAGTATGTTACTGTTTACAAAAAAGAAAGACTTTCCCTTTGTTAAGCCATTTTATGGGCAATAGCACATTCATGTTAATGTCTTCTGTTTTGCAATACTACTCTCTTTAGAGAAATGTTCAAGTTAATCCTCTCAAGCTGTTTTTCCATTTTTCTTCTTTCTACTAAGCAGTAAGCTTTTGTTTTTATACAGTTTAATTTATTTCATTTAATCCTGAATCCACAAATAGCAGTCTCTCTGACAACCACAGCCTTTAAATGGTGACTTTCCACCTCATTAGAATTTGCATTGACTAGTTTTGGTCATTAACCATCAGTTATGGTTATATCCGTCAGTTTGATTTTCCTAGTTCCTATGCTGGAATAAAAGTTTCCAGTGAACTTGACATTTCTCTCTTGGGGAACCATGTTGCACATAGTTTTCCAATACTGCTCCTTAGTTCGTGACCCGCCTGAGCACGCGAGACCTCATCTCTACAATAAATCAAGAAATTAGCCGGGCATGGTAGCACGTGCCTGTAATTCCGGCTACTCGGAAGGCTGAGGCGG
>NW_007043447.1:34259-43370 GCF_000164805.1 Carlito syrichta | reverse complement strand
GGAACTACAGGTGTGCGCTACCACACCCGGCTAATTTTTGATTTATTGTAGAGATGAGGTCTCGCCAAGTTGCCCGGACTGGTCTCAAACAATCCATTCTCCTCGGCCTCCCAAAGTGCAGGAATTACAGACTAAGTCACTGAGCCCAGCCCAATGTTGGTGCTTTATAAAAACTGCTGGTAAGCTGTGCTCGGTGGCCCAGTCTGTAATCCCGCGCCTTTGGGAGGCTGAGGTGAGTGGATTGCCTGAGCCCGTGAGTTTGAGACCTGCCTGGACAGGCGAGACCACATCTCTACAATAAAAAATCAAAAAATTAGCCGGGCGTCGTAGCGCGCATCTGTAATTCCAGCTACTCGGAAGGCTGAGGCGGAAGGATCGCCGGAGCCCAGCAGGTCGAGGCTACAGTGGCCAGGAGCAGCCACTGCACTCCAGTCTGGGCGACAGAGACTCCAACTCAAAAAATAAAATAAAAGCTGCTGGAGAAAGCAAGGGTACACGGTGCATAGCAGCACTGTCCAGCTGAAACACTAAGCCACAGAGGTAACATTAATATTCTAGTAGCCCCATTAAAAAAGCACAAAGAAGCAAGTGACATTAATATTGACACCTCTATATCCCCAGTATTACATTTTGGCATGTCAGTGTAAAAAGTGATTAATGAGATGTGTGCATTCTTTCTGCACATCATGACTTGGAAATCTGTTGTGCATCTCACACTGCGGCATGTGTCACTGCAACCACAGTTCAAGGGCTCACTTGATGCCCAGCTGGTGGTGGCTGTGCTGGTGCAGCCCAACAACCTTGGCCTGTTGCTCTGCCATTTTATCCTCCCACTCTTTCTTCCATGTGTCTTCCTCCCTCTCCCTGTGTTTATCCCTGTGTAGTATCTTGTCCTCAGGAAACTGGATGTGCTAGAAAGATGTGCTTTATTTTTTTTTTTTTTGAGTTGGAGTCTCACTCTGTCCCCCAGATGAGTGCAGTGGCCACTCCTGGCCACCGCAGCCTCGACCTTCTGGGCTCCGGCGATCCTTCTGCCTCAGCCTTCCAAGTAGCTGGAACTACAGGTGTGCACTACCACGCCCGGCTAATTTTTTGATTTTTATTGTAGAGATGAGGTCTCGCCAAGTTGCCCAGGCGGGTCTCGAACCCACGGGCTCAGTGCTTCTTTCTTTTTTGAGTTGGAGTCTCTGTCGCCCAGACTGGAGGGCAGTGGCATGCTCATGGCCACCACAGCCTCGACCTGCTGGGCTTAGGCAATTCTTCCACCTCAGCCTTCTATGTAGCTGGAAACAGGCATGCTTCACCACTCCCGGCTAATTTTTTAAAAAATTTATTGTAGAGATGAGGTTTCACCAAGTTGCTCAGGCTGGTTTCACCAAGTTGCTCAGGCTGGTCTCGAATCCCTGGGCAATCCTCTCACCTTGGCCTCCCAAAGTGCTGGGAGTATAGGCGTGAGCCACCACACCCGACTATGATCTGCTTCTTTAAGCCATTGGCATGGTGGGCTCCTCTTCACATTTTATTTGTTTATTTTTGAGTCAGTATCTCACTCTGTCACCCAGGCTGGAGTGCAGTGGCCCTTTCACAGTCACTGCAACCTCGATCTGCTGGGCTTAGGCAATCCTGCCTCAACTTTCCAAGTTGCTGGAACTAAGGTGAGCTCCACCATGCTCAGCTTTTTTTTTTATTGTAGAGATGGGGGTCTCACCAAGTTGTTCAGACTGGTCTCGAACCCTGGGCTCAGGCAATCCTGCCTCTGCCTCCCAAAGTGCTGGGATTACAGGCTTGAGCCACCGCACCCAGCCTCCTACTCATATTTTAGGCTCTAGACATTAAATTTAGGAAAGACGTGAAGGCTGCCTTCCAACTCATTTCTATAAACATGGAACCAGCCACATGTGCTTCTGTAGTCCTTTGAGAATGCTGAGTTGTGTCACCACTGAGAAACCATGTAGTACCAGCTCCTGTGAGCTCCTGCCTCCCCACCCAGCCCCTCCTTGTGGGACCCTGTGATGACACGAAGGGAATTCAGCAGAGACTGGGAACCACCGAGAGGAACCCACTGCATCACTTCAACCCTAAGCCAGGGCAAGTGTTGAGGCTCCCACCCTGTTGGCCTGAGCAGGTGGAGGGATGCTGAGGAGGCTGTACCCTGGTGGGAGCAGGGGCATTGCTATGCGTTAGTTATTGGCATAAAAGTGGGGTAAGTTGCGGAATGGGGGTTCTGAGGCAAGGCCAGGAAGGGCCTGCTGCTTCCGTGTTCCTTGGCTGGAATAGCTGTGCTGGGAGCCCTGAGGCTGGCAGCTGTGAGGACGCCTGAACCATACCGGCTCCATGTGAGTGGGGCTCCAACAGCAGTCCTAGTCTGGGTCCTATAGCCTCCACAGAGGGCAAGGGAACGAGACTTCAGATGACTCCAGTCTTCCTTCCCAGCTGAGCCCTTGATATAGTGGAGCTGACACCAGCCATCCCTGCCCTTTCTAAATTACTGACTCCTTGGATCTGCAAGCAACACAAAATGGCAATGTGTTTCATTCCAAGTTCTGTGGTGGCTTATTCCCAGCAGTGGTAACCAACCCACTTTCTGAGACGAGCTTTGAAATCCAAGTACCACTGGGCAGCGCCTGCCACATGCCCTACAGTGGCTTCCTGTCAAGCCTCAGATGAAGAGACTATCCTCATGGCAGATGAGGTTCTGCAGGGTCAGTGTGGGCCTTGTTTCTTTTTTTGATGAGTCTCCCACAAGGGGATCTATGACTTTTGTCACCTGAGGCACCAGAGTGTGATTATAAATGCAGCTTCAGGACCCTGCACCAGGACAGATGCATCTGAATTCTTGGGGGTGGAGGTTGACTCTTGCATCCTCTGTAGGGTGAGGGTCCCTGCTCTAAACATGTGATGTGTCCCCTTTCCAGGGCCTGGGGGAAAGCTCTCTCTGCTTCCTTCAGAGACTTCCCTCTTCCTGTCTGGGGTAGTCACCCATGCCTCCTCCCATCTCAGACTCATGGACGCTCCCTCAGAGAACCTTTTCCAGAAACCTCATTGCACATTTCTTTGTGGCATATGTGATAATCGGCATTTGTCTGTGTCTTGGCTTAAGGCATATTGCTCCCAGCAGACCCTCTGAAGGTGGGGAGTACCCTCTCAGACCCCTTTCTCCCTCCCAGGCAGCCATAGTGATGCAAAAAATGAGTCATCACTCACAGAGTTCCCTCCTGACTGGCCAATCTGGCCATAGCTACAGCTTTCCCTGGCCCCAGGGCAACAGGCTGCAGCCAGCCAGAGCAAGGCGTGCCAAATGACCACAGTGTCCAGGGTGAGGCATGAAGCAAGGACATGCTCCTGGACAGGGAGAGGGTCTGTCTCTGGATGTGAAGGGGCTGCATGTGGCCTGCCATCTGCAGTCACGAGGGGGATTTTCTGGACAAAGCTTTGAGAGACAGCAAAGCTCAGGGTCAATTAGCATTCAAGGTCTCTGCCTTGAAGCTTGCCTCCTCCTGGTCTTCCTGTCTGGGAAATAAAAAATATCCTCAACAGCCAGGTGTGGTAGCTACTGACATTTTAGCATGTTGGGAGGCTGAGGTGGAAGGATTGCTTGAGCTTGGAGTTTGAGCCCAGCCTGTGCAACATAGTGAGACCTTGTCTCTACATGAAACCAAAAAATTACTCAGGTGTGGTGGTTTGCACCTGTAGTCCCAGCTACTGGGGAGGCTGAGGTGAAGGATCACCTGAGCCCAGGAGGTTGAGGCTACAGTGAACCATGATTGTGCCACTGCACTCCAACGTGTGAGACACAGTGAGAACCTAGCTCAAAAATTTGTGTGTGTGTGTGTATGTGTGTGTATTCTCAAGGTGTCTGCAGTTTTGAGTTGAATTTCCAGTGACTGGCACGCAAAAACATACACCTTGAATGGAAGAACCTCAAAAGTGGAGAATGACCAACCTTTGGCTTCCCATTGGATTTCTGAATAAATTGGGAAAGCGCAGGCCTTTGGAAGCTTTATTGAAACACGGTGGGCAGGACTGACGCATGTGTGTCTTCTGTGTGGAGGGAGATTGTTTTGGGCAGCAACTGCCTGCTGGGATACCCCAGGCAACCACGCCCACGAAACTCCTGGCCCCAGGAACTTATATTTTGGTGGGAGAGATGAGAAATAAAGAGAAATGGGTATATTATGGGCACATTATGCAGTAAGTGTCATGGAGGAAACAAAAATCAAGGAAGGGAAGTCCCAAGTCCTCTGGACTTCTCAGCTACATGAACCAACAAATCCCTTTTCAGCTTAGCCCCATTGCAAGGAACAGAAAATTCAACCCAATTTGAGAGACACAAGTGATAAGCTATCTACTGCTTGGTGTACTGGGATGACTAAATGAGTTCACCCAAAGAAATTACCATATATTTGCATCACTCATAAAACCATCACCCTCATCAAGTGCCTAAAAAGAGACTCTACTGACAACTTGTGTATTCCAGTACACAAGCACTTTTTAAAGCAACACATGTGAGCATGCATTTAGTACCACACTCATTCATATACAAGGAGGTCACAGCTGCAGCAGTTTCTAGCAGGGGCCAGTAGTGAACCATCAAACCTCACATGGCTCCCTCCAGCCCACAGCTGCCTATGTATGAATCAGGTTTCGGCTGTGACTGCCTGTCTCATACTCGCTCCCAAGCCATTTTTGTTTTATGAGAGAGAGCTTTAAGGGAAGGTCCTGGGCTTTACTGTCAAAAAAGGATTTATTTACTTATTCTTCCCTTTGAGCGCAGATAAACAAGTGTGGACTGCACAGAAAATGCCCCTAGCCTCGTGGGGGATGCAGACTACTGGACAGGACAGGCAAAGCCTCATTAGAAGAAAAACAAGGTGATCAGAGCAGAGAGGTGACAGGGTGGATCCTGGCCAAAGATGATAACACCTGGCACCACTGTGTGTGTGGATGGGAAGGTGACATCACATCAAAGCCGGGACAGTGGGGCAGGTTTCTCTGTAAAGGAAGAGTCACAGGATGGAAAAAGGCAAAAGAATTACCCCAGCCTGGGGACCTTGGCAAGGAGCCAGGGAGATGAGATTTACCTAAGAGCCTCTGCGTCCCGGAAGCCACCTTCCCACTGGCGGGTTTCCCTGGAGGCTGTTCCCATAGTAGGCAGTCAGCCTCAGGAGCCCAACACAAGAACCACCTTGTCAGCCAGAGGCTGGTTCTGGAAAGCCACCATTCCACTGATGCTTCTGGGAACTGTCCTTCCTACAATCTCATTCTCTCTTGGGTGAGGGAGGACCAGGCTACACCCCGTTTTAAGGCTCTGGCTTCGTGGATTTGCCACAGATTCAGCTACTGACGCCGAAAGTTGAGGTCCCTCACTTTCACAGGTCCCTTCCAAGGCCAAGTACCTAATTCTATCTTTTTTTTTTTTTTTTGAGTTGGAGTCTCAGTCAGTCACCCAGACTGGAGTGCAGTGTCCGCTCCTGGCCACCACAGTCTTGCCTGCTGGGCTCCGGCGATCCTTCCGCCTCAGCCTTCCGAGTAGCTGGAATTACAGGCATGCGCTGCCACGCCTGGCTGATTTTTTGATTTATTGTAGAGATGAGGTCTTACTACCCAGGCGGGTCTCGAACCCGTGGGTTCAGGCAATCCACTCACTTCAGCCTCCCAAAGGCGCAGGATTACAGGCTGAGCCACCGAGCTTGGCCTTAATTCTATCTTTATGATTTTGAATTCTTCTTCTGAAGAGGGACCCCTCAATGTGTAAGCCTCCGGTCCAGCGAGTCTGGCATGACCCCCAGGTCCAGCAAACCTGGTCCTGGAAGACTCCTGTATGGAAACAAGAAGGCTGACCTGGCACTTCCAAGGGCTACGGATCTCCTATGTAGGTGTGAATGAAAATCACCTGAGGGTGGTGGATGTTAAACCCAAGACCCTGCTTTGGTCAGTCTGGCGGCAGGATGGGGGGGTTGGGTGGGAGATCTGGTAATCTGTACTCTATGGCACTGGGTGATTCTAGGAACCTGCAAGTGTCAAGTTAGGTTGTGTCCAAGTTTCCTGAAATAATTTCCCTGCAGAAGTCCATGGTTCCCAAGTGTGGCCTGTCCCAGGAGCCTCTCAGGGCTGAGGGAACAGCTTAACCCCTGATTTTTCCTTGGACTCAGGGTGGGTGGAACAGAGGATCTGCCTGTCTCCACATCAGAATCACACCAACCCATCTTGTTCTGCCTGAGCAAAAAAAGCCCATAGTGTATTCCTGAGACCCACCAGATAGCTCACTCATTCATTCATTCAAGATACCTGAGAGACACACTTATAATGAGAATGCACATGGACTGTATACCCCCCTACACATACACACACACACACACACACAGAGAGAGAGAGAGAGAGAGAGAGAGAAATCTCATATGTAGAAAAGTGACTAGGAGACAGATATACAGATATACAGACACTCCAGTGTCAGAAGTAATAGTTTCCATGATGTGGGAGCATGGGAAATGTTTTTCCCCTCACTGTGTTTGTTAGCTTTTCCCTAAATGGAAGAATTCTTTTCACAATGGTGAAAAATGAACTTAATTATAAAAACCCTGTAGATAAAGAACTTTCAAGGGAATTAAAAAAGCAAAAATAAATGTTCCCATAATTCCATGACCCTAACACAACTATTTTCATTTTTACAATTTCTCTGCTAGAATATAATGACAATATCCACCACATTCACACAATTACAATAGAGTAAGCAGCTGTATTCTTCTTCTTGAGCTACACTATAAATTATTCTTCTGTGTGGCTAGTCCTCTTAATTATCTTAATGCCTTCTTACTATTGCCTTGAAGGGCTCTGCCATTCAAATATGCCACAGTTTCTCTATAATTGGGTATTTAACTTCATGCAAGTGACCATCCTAGTCACTCGGGTGCATTTTACTTTTTGGTGCAGAAAGGAGTTCAGCTTTTGTAGTAGCTTTCTCCTCTGTTTTCATTAATTCTTTAGGGAAAAAAACAACATACACGAAATTAAGGGCTCAAGGAACACAAAAGCCATAGTAGTTCTCAATATGGCTGGGCGGTTTGCTTTCCAAAATTTGGTTTGCACTGGTTGAAGCTGGTTCAGAAAACTTCCCTCCCCTCAAATAATGATGACTGGCAGGCTTTTATCTACTCAGGCCGCCATAACAAAATACCATAGACTGGGAACTGAAATGACAGGACTTTATTTTCTCACAGTTCTGGAGGCCAGAAGTCCAAGATCAAGGATAGTTCCTGGTGAGGCCTCTCTTCCAGACTTGTAGATGTCCTTACATGGCCTTCCCTTCCTCTGTTCATGCAGAGAAAGCAATCTCTAGCGTCTCTTGCTCTTCCTATGAGGATGCCAGTTCTATTGGATTAAGGTCCCACTCCATGATCTCATTTAACCTTTTTTTTTTTTTGAGGTCTCACTCCATCACCCAGGCTGGAGTGCAGTGGCACACTCATGGCCACCCCAGCATAGACCTACTGGGCTCAGGCAATCCATCCATCTCAGCCTTCCAAGTAGCTGGAACCCCAGGCATGCAGTACCATGCCTAGCTAATTTTTTCATTTATTATAGAGACAAGGTCTTGTCAAGTTGCCCAGGCTGGTCTCGAACCCACGGGCTCAGGCAATCTCTTCACCTCGGCCTCCCAAAGTGCTGGGATTACAGGCTTGAGCCACCGCACCCGACCTTCATTTAACCTTCTTTACCTCCCTAAGACCCCATCTCCAAATCCTTCACATATGGGTTAAGACTTCAGCATATGAACTTTGTGGGGACACAATTCGGTCCACAGCAGAAGGCATTCAAGCATCTTCCCAGGTTTCCGTCTCTGTGATTTACCTTTCCCTGCTCCTCTGAACACAGCCATCTTCCCATGCCCTGTGTGAACCAACCCTGCACTCCTCCCTTCCCCTACCAGCTTGTCTAGGGATTTTCTTTGTCTTCCAGAAGCCTGTGTCCTGTGCATCCCAGCTCTGTACACTGCCCAGCCCTCCCAGCACCCATGCTCTGTACACTCCCCAGTCCTCCCAGTTTCATAGAGAGACCTGGGTCACTTTCTGGTACCTCCCATCAGCTACACTTTCCTAGATGGTCCATGTTACTGCATCTTTGTGTGGGAGTGGAGAGCCTCAGAACAGAGCCATTGCCCCTAATGCCTGGGCCAGCCTACCCTGTCCTGAGGTTAACAGGTGAGGTATCTAGCTGTATGGTTCCCTCTAGAATAAAGCATCCATGTGCTCCTTTTATTATTATTTATTTTCTAGAGACAGAGTCTTGCTATGTTGCCCAGGTTGGTCTTGAACACCTGGCTTTAAGTGATCCTTCTGCCACAGCCTCCCAAAGTGTCAGGATTACAGATGTGAGCCACTGCACCTGGACATTTGTGTTTCTTTTAATTTTTTTTTTTTTTGAGTTGGCGTCTCACTCTGTCGCCCAGACTGGAGTGCAGTGGTCGCTCCCGGCCACTCCTGGCCACCGCAGCCTCGCCTGCTGGGCTCCGGCGATCCTTCCTCCTCAGCCTTCCGAGTAGCCGGAATTACAGGCGCGTGCTACCACACCCAGCTGATTTTTTTATTTATTGTAGAGGTGAGGTCTCGCCAAGTTGCCCAGGCGGGTCTCAGACCCGTGGGCTCAGGCAATCCACTCACCTCATCCTCCCAAAGGCGCGGGATTACAGGCTGAGCCACCGAGCCCGGCTCATTTGTGTTTTTTACTATGTAATGGTAGGGCAGGGCAGTAATAGTAGGGAACAGCAAACAAATCCTGAAATCTCAGTAGGTTTGTTTTAGGTAACAAACCTGGTTTGGGGAAAAAAATTCTGAAACTACTTTAGAGGTATTTTAGTATTCAGCAAATTAATACACATGCTGAATTTGGGGTGCCAGCGTTCTCAGTGTTGAAGAGACATACAAATATGGGATAGAGTCACAGATTGGAACTGGAGGTCCTCCTGTAAATATATGTGTATATGCATTCATATGTGCACACATACCTTTGTGTATGACCAATATGCATTCTTATTTGCGCGGTTATTTCTTTTTTTTTTTTTTGAGTTGGAGTCTCACTCTGTCACCCAGACTGGAGTGCAGTGGCCGCACCCGG
>NW_007043447.1:19020-33825 GCF_000164805.1 Carlito syrichta | reverse complement strand
AAAAAAAATTAGCCGGGCGTGGTAGTGCGCGCCTGAAGTTCCAGCTACTTGGAAGTCTGAGGCGGAAGGATCGCCGTAGCCCAGCAGGTCGAGGCTGCGGTGGCCGGGAGCCGCCACTGCACTCCAATCTGGGCGACTGAGTGAGACTCCAACTCAAAAAAAAAAAAAAAAAAAAAAGAAAACATAGAAAGCCAAGAGTCCATTTAAATAATAAAGACAAAACCCTGAGGAGAAGGGAGGTTGTCAGCTGGTCAGCACAGAGAAGGCTGGGGCTGAAGTCACCACCCCAGCTGATGACTAGTGTCTGCTTGGTTTGGGCGGGAATCCTCAGCAGATGCTAATCGTAAAGGAGCGTTTTAATAAAACTCGCACGACCTTGGAGCCCTGTCCCACAGATTGCTTTGTAGCTAAAAGGAGAAAGACAGTTAAAAACACAGTGGACAAGTGGACACTCTAACCAGGTGAGCAAAAGGGGCCTCCCCAGCACCCAGGTGGGGTAGGAAGGTACATACCCATCATGGGCATGTGGTCAAAGGTTAACAACAGGTGGGTCTGAGTGAGGACATGGGGCTACTCTTCGTGCTATTTTTATTATTTTTGTGACTTTTAAAAATAAGTTTGAAATCATTTCCTAATAAAATCTTTAAAAGTAATACTTTAAACGGCACAAGCATCTAGCCGTGCACTAAATGTGATGAGATGGGAAACGGCAGAGATGGGGTGTCAGGGCTTTGAGAGCTGAGCAGGAAGGCATCATGGGGGTAGGTGAGCTCGTGGATTAGGCTGGGTATGAGAATGGGGAGGGTCCATTTGGTCTTTGTCTTACCAGAGCCACAATCAGCTTGGAGTTTGGGAATGGACAGGCCAAGGGGGAAACTAAACTTAGAAACTGGCAAGGTAGGCACCCGAATAGACAATTCCCAGGCCCTTCCAAGTGACTGGGGCTGGGACCATTTCTCTCTAAGGATATGCGGGTGGAAGTGACTGCTTTGTCTTCTGGGTGAATTAGTGAGGCCTTTCCACACACTCCAAGGGTCTAGTGAAGAGTGGGACATAACAGGGAGGGAGCCTGGATCCTTGAACCACTGCATGGAGCAGAGGGCCTCTCCCACAAAACACAACAGCACAGGACAGCAGACTGTGAGTGAATAAATATTTATTACGTTAAGCCTCTGTGATAGGATAGGGGTCATTACAACAGAATGCCTGCTCAAACACAGTGACAGAAAGAGGCACCAGCTTCTGCATCTACAGGGAGCAATTAAATGTATGCGCAGGCAGTGGAACAATGCAATAATCTGAGAATAAATGCAAAACATTAAAAGATCACCTTCTACAGCCCAAGTTCAGTACCCTTTGCTCAAGCAAACAGAGTATGAGTGTTTTCAACCTATTTTGATCACAACCCCTCAGTAAGAAATACATTTTACACTGCAACTAGCTCTCATATTTCAATGTGTGGATAAAAAGTTTCCCCAAACAGTATTTGCCTTTACTCCATGATGTGTTCTGACCTATTTTGAGCTATGTCACTGCCTGCAATGCTGGTGGCCACCCACTGATTTGATTTCATAATTCACCACCAAAGGACTAGGACCCACGGTCTGAAACCCTGCATTAGGCTGCGTTTGTGTGATCTTTGTAAGTCTCTTGAAGACACGTAAGTTAAACTAGGAAAGTTTCTGCTTTTGCAGATTCAGAAGTGAATTTGACATCAGGTAGGTGGAAAAAGGCTTAACAGCTGACAAGGTGTCCACATGAGCAACCCTGGGAGCAAACAGGAGGAATCCGACGAGGATAACTCAAAAGCACTGAGAGATGACGCACTTTAAGCAGTGCTACACTTTGCACAACGTCGAATGGTCTAGCAGGGTGGCACTATGATGGCTGCGACTGAAGCATAGTCTCTTTCACACCAATGTTCCCTGGGGAGGCCCAGGGCATTTTCGGGGAGGCTAGGGCCTGCCAGGCTGCATGGGCACGCGGACAAGCATTCACGTCCACGGCCGCCCTGGTATCCACGCTCACCTCTGTGCCTCGGAGGGCGCTGGGAAGGCCTCGCCCTCCATGTGCTCCAGGTGCCCGGCCGGGGCCTGGTGCAGGGTGGGCTGGGGGCCAGAGGCGCTGCCCTGTGCATAGCCCCGTTCCTTCTCGTGGGTCTTCTGGTGCTCGGCCAGGGCCAGGCTGAAGTGGAAGGTCTTCCAGCACCCTGGGCACGCGTGGCGCTGCTGGCCACTGTGGTCACGTTGATGCTCCATGAGGTGCGACAGCCAGGCGAAGGCTGCCCCACACTCAACGCAAGTGTAGAGTGCACCTCGAGGTGCAGAGGGGCCTGGGTCCTGCCCTGGGGGTTCCTGCCTGGCTGGGAGCCCTACGCTGGGGTCATGCTCAGGGCCAGGCCCGTCCGTGTCGTCCGGGTGGGGCCTCTTGGTGCCCTGGCCTTGCGCGGGGGAGGCCAGCCTTGCGCCCTTGTCCTGGGCCGGCTGACAGATGACTGACTGCCGCAGGGGTCCGGTGGCGGGGCTGGCCTCCCCATCCTGGGCATCCTGGGGTTCCGGAGCCTTCCCAGGCTGTCCTTCCTGGTCCTCTACAGCGCCTGGTGATGGTTCGCCAGGGGTATCCCCAGCACACCTCTCCAGTGTGCCCCCTGCACTCTCTTGCCGCTGCCCACCTGGAACAGGGGTGGGAAGGTGAGCCCCAGCCCACCCTGGGGCAGGTGCACAGCTGGGGGGCACAGCTTGGCTGGTCTAGGAGGCTACGGTCCCATCTGCCTTCTTCTCAGTCCCCGAACGTTGCTGGAACCGAGACTGTCAGCTCTAGGCTGCTCTGCACAAAGGCGCCATGCCCACACCTGCCAGGGCCTCAGCTGTGGGTGCTCCTGCTGGCCACTGCTGTGCTTGAGGGCCTGGAACAGTCACCTTGGGATGCCAGGTGACTCTGACAATGGAGGCTATAGACAGGAAGGGCCTTTTGGTGCCAAAGGAGCCTGCTGTGGTCGACTACTAGTTACCCTGGTGGCCCATGAACCTGGGCTCCAGGGAACCAGGCCTGTGGGTGGTCTCTACCCGCAGCTTGGTTGTGAGACCCTTGAGGCTGATGGGACATCAGAACGAACAATGCAGAGGCTGGTGAGTGCCTGTCCTCCTGAGTGCTCCCTTGGGGTTCAGCCCCAATTGTGAGGAAGCCCACACACCTCTTAGAGAAGCACCATGAGAAGGGCGCATCACAGCCTTAACCCCAGAGAAGGCCAGTGCCCCAGTCTGTGTGTGGGTGAGGCCTGGTACAGCCAAGCCTCTGGGTGACTGGAGTGGAACAATCATCCAGCTGAGCCCAGTCACCCCACAGGACCATGAAAATTAACACAGTCCTTGTTTCAGGTGACCACATTTGCAGCGGTCTGCTACGCACAGGAGACTGTGGAAATAACTGAGTTCTCACCTTGCTCTGACAGGGTGGGTGGGAGGACAAGGAGTGAAGTTGAAGTTGAGGTCTTTGCTGAGGCCAATGGAGCTGTGAGGAGCCCTTGTCTGCATTCCAGAGAAAAGCACAGCCCACCCAGCCCTGACTGTCCCTCTAACCCTCACCTGGTAGGCCACCTCCTGGAGGCTCTCTTTCCACCAGCCGGAGTTCTTCTGTGTCCAGCCTGGAGGCGGCATCAGGCTGGGAAAGCTGATACCCTGCGTGGGATGAAAAGCCAAAAAAAAAAAAACAAACCTAAAAGAGGCACTGGGACAAAAAGTAGCAATGGGCCTCATGTCTCTGGGCTGGCCACAGCCAGACTGTAGGCCAGCCCTCTTCTCTGTGCTTGAACCCCCAAAGCCACCTCCCTGTCAGAGGCTCCACAGTGAAGACAAAGAAGAGGACTGGCAAGGCTGCGAGGGCAAAGGGGCAGGCAGAAGGGGGCTCAGGGAGCAAAGTTAAAGGTATGCAGACACAAGATCAAAACCATGAGGACTCAGAAGTCTGTGCTGGGACCTCCCTACATAGGAGGGCTTCTGGGCAAGACTGTCTATGAAAGAGAGGGAAGACCCTGTACCAAACCATGTGGCTGAGGCCCCACCTCCACCTAGGAGGGTGGAATCACCTCACAGGGCCAGGAAGCTTGTCCACATTTGGAGGCTTCAAATCCTACAGGCAGGGTGGAAGCACACTCAAAGCCTCAGTGCCAGGTCAGGACTCAAACGTGTGGACCAGGGTGGGTGGGGGCCTCGGCAAGCAAGCTCAAGTTCAAACACATTTAAAACTCCACAGCATCCCTGGCAAAGGCCCTGGGGGTCAGAATCCCCCATGGGACCCACAGGACCTGGCCTCACCCGACAGGAGCAGCTTCCGGTAGCTCTTCAGGTTTTCCTCGGCAGGGTCCAGGTGGCCCCACTCACCCAGGGGCTGAGGCTCCTCCGGAAAGGACTTCTGAAAGGGCAGCACCATGCTGAGACCTCCCGCACGCCATGGGGATGGGAGCTTGTTTGGAACGGCACCAGGCCAGGGGTGCCCACCCACTGCAGCACCAAGGCAGCCCCTCCTCCTGAGTCCCACCAAGCGCCTCAAAAGATTCCACCTTCGGCTTCCCAATGGAACGGGTTTTGTGGTCTGGGCACCAAGGACAGTCAGGGCTGGCAGGGCACTCACTATGGGGAGACACCACCAAGCCAGGGTGGAACAGGCCCCATGAACCGCTGGGCAAGACCAGTCCCTCGCCCAGAATCCCCGAGCCACCAACCTTGGGCTCAGCTGTGGCAGGGCTGGCCTCTTCAGTCTTTGCTTCTTTGACACTCCCCTGTTCCGGAAGCAGGGGGCCCGGTGCCAGCCAGGCTGGAGGAAAGGGGAGCAGAGCTGAGGAGATGTGTACTTGGTGTCCGGGCACATCAAACACTCGAAGAGAGCCCACTGCCTCCCTGCACTGGCCCGGTGCATCAGGTGACAGCAGGTCCCCAGGCTCAATAGATACTGGATCTGGCCTTGACTTACACAGCAGAACAGCCAAGGGGAAAACACAAAGGAGCTCAGCTCAGGGGACCCAGAAATACCAACTTAAACTTGAACTTGAAGGAGATAACACCTTCTGTACCCACCGAATGGGTACACATCTTTAAAAGCAACACCACATGGTGCTGGCCCAGATGTGGGGGAGTGAGGCCCTGCCATGCTGGCACTGCGCAGCCACGAAAACTCTGGAAAACCATGCGGAAGCTTCTACTGCATGCAGAATATACAACTCACATGCCCTTTGCCCAGTGGCCCCAAGGAGCCCACCCTACACTGACCAGAGACCCAGTCACTGGCACATGCCTGAGGACATGCCACTGCAGCCTCATCCCAGAGACAGGGTCTAACTCCAGGATGCCGCACAGGGGGCACTAGGGGACCAGGTCCCCACCAAACACAGAGGGGCCACACCATGTGAACAGCAAGTGCTGTTCACACACCATGCTCTCGGGGATGACACCCAGTCCTCCACCGGAGGCATGCAGAAAGATGTGAAGGCCACTCAGGACATGTTTCTGGGGGCAGAGCAGGAAGGAAGCTTCCTTTTCCTTTGAGCATCAGTGCTTTTCTACTATTTGTGATGAGTATGTATGAGCTACATGGTCTCTTAAGAGGGATTTAATAAACAACAACACTTTCTTTTTTTTCTTTTTGAGTCCAGGGTCTTACTCTGTCGCCCAGGCTGGTGCAGTGACACTATCACGGCTCATCATAGCCTCGACTGCCTGGGCTCAGGCCATCCTTCCAGCTCAGCCTCCCAAGTGGCTGGGACTCCAGGCATGCACCACCACACCCAGGTAATATCTTGATTTTTTTTTGTAGAGGCAAAGTCTCACTATGTTGCCCAAGCTGTTCTCAAACTCCTAGGCTCAAGTGATCCTCCAGCCTTGGCCTCCCAAAGTGCTGGGATAATAGGCATAAGACACTACACCCTGCCATGAACAACAATACTTCTTTTTTTTTTTTGAGTTGGTGTCTCACTCTGTCGCCCAGACTGGAGTGCAGTGGCCGCTCCTGGTCACCGCAGCCTTGACCTGCTGGGCTCCGGTGATCCTTCCGCCTCAGCCTTCCAATAGCTGGAATTACAGGCGTGCGCTACCACACCCAGCTAATTTTTGCTTTATTGTAGAGATGAGGTCTCGCCAAGTTGCCCAGGCAGGTCACAAACTCGTGGGCTCAGGCAATCCACTCATCTCAGCCTCTCAAAGGCGCGGGATTACAGGCTGAGCCACCAAGCCCGGCTGAACAACAATACTTCTAACACTCATAAGAACAAAAGGAAGAAGGCCTGATGACAGCAGGGACTCCGAGGCCCCAGGCCTCCCCTCTACTGGCCCCTGTGCTGTCTCCCCAGCTTCAGGCCCCACCTACCACCCACCTAAGGCCCACAGAGGCCACTGAGCTGGCCGGTCACTCACGTGTTTCAAAAGGCGCCGGGATCTCCCCAGGTCCTGGGGCTGAGCCAGGGCTGGCAGGCCCTGGTAACAGCAGCGGCTCCAGGTGCCTCTCAAATACACCTTCACTCAGTGCCGAGGAGGAGCCAGGGGACCCCAGCAGCATCCCTGTTTAAAATGGAGAACTGGACCGTGAGGTTGGCAAGAGCTGACAACCACACAGTAGCCTGCAGGGGCCAGGCTTGAGCCAGGGCTCTGGCCTGCAGGCTCCAGGCCCATGCCTTCCTGTCCCTCACATCCATCTTTGACAAGGAGACCTCTAGTCCACAAAGTGCCCAAATATTTGTTCAAGGGTCCTTGCCCTTGACTGCTCTCCCATGCTGTTCCTCCTTCTTTACATCTGGAAGGCAGATGTGTAGGCAGAAGATGGAGCAGCAGGCCTGGCTTCTGAAGCAATTCTGAGGGTGGTGCCCAGTCGGCCAAGGAGCTGCCTCCCCAGCTTGCGGCTGCTCATCCCCGGCCACTCTTGTGCAGGGATCTCAACACTCTTGGGTAAGCCATGGCTGGGGCCTGGGCTCTATCCTCCTGGGATGCCTTCCTGTCTCCTCTAAAGCATGCACTCCTCTGGGGCAGCCTCACCTGGCTCCTCGAGGACATCGGCAAGGCCCTCCACCAGGGAGGCTGCCTTCTTACAGCTCTCAGGATACTGTGCCACCACCCAGGGCCGGACCCTGTCGGGCAAGATGCCCAGGAACTGCTCCAGCACCAGCAGCTCCAGCATCTGCTCCTTGGAGCGTGCCTCGGGCATCAGCCACTGGCGGCAAAGCTCGTGCAGCCGGGCCAGAGTCTGGTGGGGCCCAGCAGCCTCCTGGTAGACAAATTCCCGGAAGCGCAGGCGGGAGAACTCTAGGTCGGCGGGAGTCCTCTCAGGGATGGTCTCAGGTTCCTCCTGCTGGACTCCGGCTGCTGATCCCGACGTGGGCAGCTCTGGAGGTGTTGGGGAGCTTCTGGGGGAGGCAGATGCCTTCTCCAAAGGTAGCATCTTCCCAATCTGTACCAGAAAGGCGACTGTGTCTAGGGACAAGACTGTATCTGTATCCAGGGACAAGGCAGTTCCAATGGCGAGGCACCAGGGATGACCAGATACCCCGGGGGCCTCAGGCCGTACTAGAACCCCAAAACCTGCAGAGGACATGGATGAGACAGAGATGCCCACACATGGAACCAGGTAGGGGCACACACATCACCAGAGAACAAAACTGCCACAGGATAGATTGCTTGCAGGTGATTTCTAAGCAACCCACTTGTTAGGATCAGTAGAACTTTATGTGTGCACTTGTATAGGTGAAAACTAACATAAAAAGTGTGTGGGGGGGGGACAATTCATTAAGACTAGTATTACCAGGATTTAAAAAAAATTCATGGATAGGATGAAAAGGAAAGTTACCGGACAATGTCAATGATAAACCCGATGTAAAACCCTGGAAACACTAGTGAACTCATCCTAACCATGCATGATCTATACATGATATAACATCATGCCAGATTTGAGTTTATCCCAGAAACGCAGGGTCTACTTAGCATTTACAAATATATATTATGGTTGGATTCAGTGGCTCAGCCTGCAATCTCGTGCTTTGGGAGGCTGAGGTGAGTGGATTGCCTGAGCCCGTGGGTTCGAGACCCGCCTGGGCAACTTGGTGAGACCTCATCTCTACAATAAATAAAAAATCAAGCCGGGCTCGATGGCTCAGCCTGTAATCCCGCGCCTTGGGAGGCTAAGGTGAGTGAATTGCCTGAGCCCGCGGGTTCAAGACCCGCCTGGGCAACTTGGCGAGACCTCATCTCTACAATAAATCAAAAATCAGCTGGGTGTAGTAGCGCGTGCCTGTAGTTCCAGCTACTTGGAAGGCTGAGGCGGAAGGATCGCCGGAACCCAGCAGGTCGAGGCTGTGGTGGCTGGGAGCGGCCACTGCACTCCTGTCTGGGCGAAAGAGTGAGACTCCAACTCAAAAAAAAAAAAAAATCAGCCGGGCATGGTAGTGCGTGCCTGTAATTCCGGCTACTCGGAAGGCTGAGGCGGAAGGATCACCGGAGCTCCGCAGGTCGAGGCTGCAGTGGCCAGGAGTGGCCACTGCACTCCAGTCTGGGCGACAGAGTGAGACTCCAACTCAAAAAAAAAAAAAAGAAAAAAAAAAAATATATATATATATTCAGATCCCAGTAACACAAAAAGCTGAGGTGTCAGGACTGCAGCCAAAAAGCTAAAGCCAAATGTATACAGTACGTCCCCAACTTACGAGCTAGTTCCATTCTGAGCAAGTATGTAGGTCCAATTTGTTCATAAGTCCAACAAAGTTAGCCCAGGCACCCGACTAACAATTGGCCATCCAGTACCAGCTACATCACTGCTGCTTTTCTGCTTGCTTTTAGACATCCTGGACTTGAAGTAAAGATACTACACTAGAACACAAAAGCACAGCCACTTGCAGAGGATGCACACATGTGACAATGTATGCCAGTGACAATGTATGTGAACTAACTTACACGGCTGGACATGTGAGCGCACATTCACATCTTTGGAAGTTTGCAATTTGAAGGTTCGTATGTAGAGGACTTAACTGTATTTAGAAAAACATTGGGTGCAGTGACTCATGCCTACAATCCCTGCATTTTGAGAGGCCAAGGTGGAAGAACTGCTTGAGGCCAGGAGTTTCAGAACAGCCTAGGCAACATAGCTAGACCTCATCTCTAAAAAAAGTTTAAAAATTAGCCAGGTGTGCTGGCACATGCCTATAGTCCAAACTACTCAGGAGGCTGAGAGAGAAGGGACAAGACTGTATCTGTATCCAGGGACAAGGCAGTTGAGCCCAGGAGTTTGAGGCTGTGGTGAGCTCTGATGGTGCCACTGCACCCCAACATGGGTGACAGAGTGAGATTCTGACTCCAACAAAGAAAAAAAGGGGACATACGGACAACCACCAAAGTTTCTGAAAAAGGTACAGCCCACCCACAGAGCCCCATTGGAGGGGAAAGAAGTGAGCTTGGAAGGTGGCCACAGGGCGGAGGAGGCTGCACTGATGAGTAGAGTTCAGGTCCTGGCCACTCACCCCCACCCCAGCTGAACCCCCCTACAGGGCAGCCCCAGATTCAAGTGGAGCCAAAATTCAGGATGAGGTGTAATCTCATTGTGACCCTGGGTGAACCCATGAGCCAAACTACAGAGCCAGAGCCGCTGCTGCTGGTGTCGAGGCTCTGATGTTCTCACCAGCCATGGACATGCAGGAGTGTGAACTCAGCATGACCAGCTCCTTTCAAGGCCCACCTGGGCCTGAAGACCCTCAGAGCCAGTCGGGGGTACTATCCAGATACCACTGCAAAAGCAAACAGAAAGACACACCCAAGCTCAGCACCAGCACTCTCTGTGAAGAAAGGCTTTTTCTTCCCCACACGTGTTGAGGAACAATTATGCATGACCATAGCTGCAGCAGGACATTTTCTCGGCATTCCCAATTCTAGAGGAAACTCTGTAAGATAAACTGACACAAGCCCAGGTAGCACTGACCTCTTCTCAGGGACAGTCAAGGTCTGTGCTGACATTTCTCTAAGATATGGGCTGCAAAGACCCCATGACCGTGGGGAGGGGGCGTTTGGTTCCATAGCTAGAAAACATCAGAACAGGCAAATCCAGAGACAGAATGCATAGTGGTTGCCAGGGGCTTGGGAGGGACTGCTGATGTGTATAGTTTGAGGTGTGACAATTAGGTTTGCGAACCAGTTTAGAAAAAGTGCTACATACCTCACTGCTGAATATCATTATGGCCACCTTCTAAGTACTCCCCTTAGGAAGCTATCCACCAACGCCAGTGCCTGGGTCACCCATCCAAGCAATTTTGGAACTCTTTTTCTGGAATGGCTGTCAGAACTGTCATCATTTGTTGTGGTCTGACAATTAAGTTTGCAAGCTTGCCACTGTGTGCTTATGTTGGCAGTACTGTACAAATAACTATTGGAACACCCTCCCTACTCACCTGATCTGGCCCCTGATGACTTTTTTTTTTTTTTAACCTGAAGATAAAGGAAATACTGAAAGGAAGACACTTGATGCTATTCAGGACATCAAGGGTAGTAAGACGACGGATCTCATGGCTATTCCAGAAAGAAATCCAAAATTGGTTTGACGGGTGGACTAGGCACCAGTGTTGGTGGCTAGCTTCCCAAGGGGAGTACTTCAAAGGCAACCATAGTGATATTCAGTAATGAGGTATGCAGCACTTTTTCTAGGATGAGTTTGCAAATTTAATTGCCAAACCTTGCGTTTCTTTTTGCAGTCATGAAAATGTTCTAACACCAACTGTGGTAAAGGCTGTACAACTGTGAATACTGTATACTAAAAACCAATGAACTGTCTACTTTAAATGGGTAAACTTTATAAGTTATATCAGTTGTATTCTGTTTGAAAAACAGAACAAAACAGTTTGCAGAGGTCCAATCATCCACAACTCCTCTCTCCCTCTGTTGCTACTAAAGCAAAGTCTAGAGGTAACTACAGAGCCCTAAGTGCTGCTGGAAGACCTCCTTCACAGCATTCCCTTTCCCTCAAGGAAAGAAGACTCAGTCCATTATCACCATCATCTCCATCACCATCTCCGTCGCGTCCACCTCTACCATACTACCATCACCATCACCGCTACCTCCATTACATCCTCAGCCACGTCCACCTTCACCACCATCACCATTACCTCCTCCACTTGCCCCTCCTCTCCTAGCCTGGAAAACTGAACTCCCTTCTCACATCTGCCCCCATCTTCTTCACTCACCCCTCTCCTGGCCCTTCCTCTGGATCCCATCACCCTTCTTACCTTGTGTAGGTCTGGGTTCTGAAGGGACCCCTCCAGTTGATCTCCCTGCCACACTCCCACAGACTCCCATCCCAAATGCCTCTTAATGCCTCCACCTTACGTCCCTACTGACCACTTCCTCACTGGAACGTGAGCCCAGCAGAGCATGGCTTCCTCACGGGTAGGTGCCCAGGTCTGGGCAGAGCATGGCTCAGTGTTTGTTGACTGTGTACAATACAGCTCTGCTGAGAGGCATGCCAGCTGTGCCTACTTGGTTTTGGCATTACAGACCCTTATGTCTGTGTACCTGGGGCTGTTTGTCATCTACTTGAAGGACATGTGGAGCATCAGGATACCTGGGCCATAGCAGCCTCACTACTGCCACACATTATGGAAGCACCACTAGGCACCCTTCTTCACACACTCTACTCCCCTACACCAAGGACCCTCAGACCACAGCATCTGCCAATGCATGTTTGAGTACTTTTGTGTGATTTCTTGTCTCTCAGGGGTCAGTGCCCACTTTTTGTGGCATTTTCCTTAAGCTGTCAGTATTTAATAAGCTTGCATCTGACTCTATCTTGTCACTGTCCAGGTTTGGGGCTTGTTTTTTCACTTCATTTTTCTCATTACCAAATCTAACCATTTACAAATGGACTTTCGAGTTCAAAAACCTGTTTTAATAAGGGCTCTTTCCCTCCATGAGGACCTAAAGTGCATTCTGTCCTTTGTTCTCCTATGGCAGAGGGTAGCAAATAGAAAGGGACAGAGAGGAAATATTTTGGGTGCTTCGGCCAGACAGTCTCCATTATCAACTCTGCTGTGTAGTGAGAAAGCAGCAGAGCCCTGTGTGCACCAGCTGGCCTGGCAAGCCCCACACAACCCCATTTACACGACAGGCCAGGAGGGCTCGCGGGCTAGTATGTCACCCTCTGCTCCCAGCTCTATTCATTTGGCGCCCATCCCAATATGAGGATTGATGCCAGCTCCAACCCATGGACACTGGCCACAAGGAGCTCTACCCAGCACACGGGCAGATTCATGGTCAGAGTGTGTCATCTGGTTTTTCTAGGACATTGCAGGCACACTCTTCCTGCACAATCATATTCACAAAGGAAGCTCGGAGTCTGGGAACTGGTGCTCACCCCCTCCCTCACAAGAGTCTCATGGTCCCAAGGGGCAGGAGCCAGAAAGAGCACCAAAGTGCAGGTGGGGAGACCATGGCACATAGCAGGCGAACACTAGAGCTAGGACCCTGCCTGCAAAGCAGCACCGCTGCTTGCCCTTCCTGCTCCAGGCTGCTTATGAGTCCTTCCCTCAGGCGGCCTCCTGCTGGCCCTCCCTGCGTGCACCCCATGTTCTCCCTGGTGACCTGACAGCCCCAGCCCTCTCTTCTACCTTTCCAGCTCTGAGCACCTTGCAGGTGCCAGGGTCTTGCACAGTGAGCAAGGGCCCCTGGCTACTGGCCGGGATCAGGGGGATGACAGAACACCCTCCAGTGAGACAGTGGCCAACACAGTGGGGAATACACATCAGCCCCTGGGGACAGGCATGGGACACCCACTCCTCTGTGCCCTCCTCCTTTGGCAGTGCAAGCTGTGAGCCTCTCCAGGAAGTGTCCTCAGTCTCCCTCCTTCCATTCATCTGCATAGAAAAGCAGAGGCTGTCATGGCACCAGAGGGTCTCCTGAGAGATGCAAGGAAGCTACTGCATCCTGTCACTCCTGATGCCCATCTCCTTTCCTAATGCAACCCTGGTAGTCAGACCCAGGAGGATGAGGCCATCTCAGGGGTCTCCAGAAGTTTCTGGCCCTGAGCTTGCCTCCTTTGGCCCCATGTTGCTGCAAGGACTTTTCTGTCAGGCAGAGATGCCACCGGGAACTTTTTCTGTTCCCAGTTCACTAGACTGAGACTGGGTTAGAGTCTGGCTTGGTCACCAGGTAGATACCCCCCAACCTTGAGGCTGTCCAGGATTTGCCTTGATGGGATTTTCCTGGAGCCCAGCCCCATGGCCTCAGCAGATGCAGCAGTGTGGACATGTCTGGAGCTGGTACCGTCGACTCTGCCCCCCTGGGGCCGGGGATGCATAAGCTGAGGCAGAGATAGCATGATGGGCAGGTGAGTGACTGGGCTGAGGGGTCCCCAGCCAGGTGGGGACCTGGAGTCCTGCAACAAATTCCCTCCACCCACTCCCTCAGCCTGGTCTGAGCAGAGCTCAAGCCTGGCTTGGCCCTCCACAAGTGACCTGAAGTGACCTCCAGGTTCCTCTCTAGGTTCTCTAGTGCTCCCCTCTACACCCCCTCACCTACCTGGTCTAGCAAACCACCCAGTCACAGGCCCGAGGGTGTTCAAGGAAGTTCACTGGGTGAGGGTGAGGGTGGGGTTGTTGATGGGTCACAGAACATTCACAGGGTCTCCCTGACTTCACCCATAGATTACTTATGCATCATAAAAGGGGAAGAGGTATCTTTAAAAGAATGAAAAAACAGCTGGGCACGGTGGCTCATGCCTGTAATCCCAGCACTTTGAGAGGTGGAGGTGAGTGGACTGCCTGAGCCCAGAGGCTGGAGAACAGCCTGGGAAACTTGGGGAGACCTCATCTCTACAATTAAAAAAAACTAGCCGGGCACGGTGGCATGCACTTGTGGTTCCAGCTACTTGGAAGGTTGAGGGAGAGGGATTGCCTGAGTCTAGCAGGTCAAGGCTGCAGTAGGCATGAACATGCCACTGACTCCAGTCTGAGCCACAGAGTGAGACTCTGACTCAAAAAAAAAAAAAGAGAGAGAGAGAAACCACAGAGCAAGAATCGTTAACATCTCTGCTGCATTCTGTAGTCCCTAATCCATTCATGAGGACAGGCAGAACCAGAGAGATGTCCTGCACAACTGGCCTGGGTTCCCCCAAAGTCTCAAGGCCATAAATGCCAAGTAAGTCACAGACCCAGTGAAACAGTAACTCAGTGCAACTTGAAGTCCTCTTCTGGATCCAGAGCGGGAAGAGAAGACCTATGACATTGCTGGAATTGGGGAGGTGAAGATGGATGGGACCCAGGCCACAGTATGGAGTGCTGGGATGGGGAGGTGAAGAGGGATGGCACCGAGTCCATGATATGGAGCTGAGAATGGTGTGACTGTCCAACTTAGTCTCTTGAGGAGTCAGCTAAGATACAGGTATGTATATGAGAAAGTGGAGGAGGGGGAGAGGAGAGAAAAAAGGACAGAAAGGGGGGAAGAAAGAGAGAGGGAGAAAAAAGAAGGGAGAGGAAATAAGAGAATGGGGAAGGGAAATAAAGGGAGACAGGGACTGGGTAAAGGGAGGAAGAGGGAGGAGAGTAAGAGAAAGGACAGGAGAAAGGAGTTGGAGGAGAGGAGGAGAGCCAGAGAACCAGACTCCTCCCCTCGCCCCCACCATAGGCAATGCAAGGGGAAGAGGAAGCAGACAGAAAGGAGGTGACACAGGGCAAAACATTAACAGGTGAATCTGGGCAAAGGGTGTACAGGAATTCTGTGACCTTTCCTGAGCGTTTTTCTGTATGTTCCAAAGTTAATAAAACAAAAACTGCTAAAAGAAAAAAAGCCCCCCCCC
>NW_007043447.1:18626-19000 GCF_000164805.1 Carlito syrichta | reverse complement strand
CCCCCAGTGGTCCCCACTCCCTCCTCCCCTCATGTCCACCTCCTCCGCCTGCGCCTGCACAGTGGCATAGAGAAGAGCCCCATCCGGGGATTCCTTCTACCCCACACCCACCCACTCATCCGAAGCAGAAGTCAGGCCCCACTCTAGCCCTCTCCCAGGAAGGGGTCCGAGGGCGGGGCAGTCACCCAGCTTGAATCGAACCCACACCCGCCCACGGGGAGGCGGGCGGCCTGAGGGAGGGCCAGAGACAGCCTGCCGCTCCAGGCACCGCCCCCTCTCCCCGCTCGGGCACTACCAGTCCTCCCTTTCGCGGACACCCGAGGAGGAACCCCCGGGCCCCCCTCTCTCCTCCCTGCCCTCCCCGGGAACCTCCC
>NW_007043447.1:0-18606 GCF_000164805.1 Carlito syrichta | reverse complement strand
GCCCCTCCCATTCCCGGACACTCCACCCCGGCACGGCGCTTTAAGCTCCGGCTCCCCACCTCCCGGGGCCTACAGGGGAGCAGCGCTCTCCCCTCCCCGATCCAGGCCCGCAGCGGGGCACCCCCGACCACCCGCGCCGTCCGAGCGCCCACAAGGGGCTAGCTCTGGCCCTGTCCCCTCCTCCCCACCCCCGGGGATCGCTCCACTGGAGACCCGGCCTCCCCACCGCCCCGACCCCAGACACGCTCCCTCCTGGACCGACTACGAGGTATAGTACCCCATCCCCTGGGACCGCCCCGGTCCCCTCCCCCCACACCTCCAGGCGCCGCCATCCCCCGCGGGATCGCTCCCGGACCCGTCCTCGTCCCAGCGCAGCGGAGTCGGTCCAACCCACCTGCTGCGCAGCGACCCGAGGCCGGTCCCAACCGCCCGAGCCCCGGAGGCGCGATGGCGGCCGGCCTGACTGCGCGTGCGCGGCAGGCCCCCGCGGCGGACTCCGACTCCCAGAATGCCGCGGAACGATTCTGCCGCGACAAGGCCGACAGCCAATCGGAGGTGCCTAGCTCTCAACGGCCCGCCCCTGCCAGCGTGCGTCATCCCCGATGCCGTAGTAACCAAGCAAACAACCCGAGAAGAATATGCCCTGGACACCGGAGCGACAAAGGCCGGAGAGACAGAGGCAGAGACACAAAAAGACGTAGAGGAGTGATGGAAACACGAAGACCTAGAGACAGGCATAGAGAGTGGGGGAGACAGGGAGAGACACTGCGAGACAGAGACACAGAGACACAAAAAGACGCAGGCTGGGAGTGATGGAAACATGAAGACCCAGAGAGCAAAGAGGGGGGAAGGAAGGGAGAGAGGGAGAGACGCAGAGAAAGGGAGACAGGCGGACCCAGAGAAAGGGAGAGCCAGGGATTAGAGACTCAGTTATGGAGACAGAGTCAGAAACCGGGAGACCCAAAGGCGAGGCTGGAACCCGTCAGCCAGGACCCATGCAGTTCCAGGAACAGACAGAATTCGAAGACCATTTGTGCGGCGGACTCGGGGGCCGCTGACTCCGCGGAAAGAGCGCGGCAGCTGGGTCGGGGACTCGCAGAGACGTGGCCACTCCAGAGGCCGGCCAGTCTGGGAAGCTGCTTCCCGTTCCAGGGTTTTCCAGACAGCGGAGAGCATGAGGATGACATTTTGGTTCTTTTGTGTGAACTGATTTTCAAAACATGTATCTGAACAGTTTATATATTTTAAATGTACACACATGCTTTTGGGTATTCAGTTCTACGAATTTTAATGAATATTCCACCGTCAGGCCAAAGTACAGCATCGTCGCACAATTCCTGCTGCCCTTTTGTAGTTGCACCCTCTTCAACCCACAACCCCAGGCAATCGCAATGTAGTCCGTGGCTTCCGCTTTGCCTTTACAGAATGCCATATACATGAGATCATACGGTATGTGGCCTTTCTTACTGAACATAATTCCCTTGAGATCCACTGTAGTAGTGGATAACATTACTTTTTTTTTTTTTTTTTTTGAGTTGGCATCTCAATCCGTCACCCATGCTGGAATGCAGTGGTTTGCTCACAGCCACCGCAGCCTCGACCTGCTGGACTCAGGCGATCCTTCCGTCTCAGCCTTCCAAGTAGCTGGAACCACAGGAGCAGGCCACCACTCCAGGCTGAGTTTTTGATTTACTGTAGAGACGAGGTCTCGCCATGTTGCCCAGGCTGGCCTCGAGCCTGTGGGCTCAGGCAATCCCCTCACCTCGGCCTCCCAAAATGCTGGGATGACAGGCTTGAGCCACCGCGCCCAGCCACTTCGTTCCTTTTTATTGGTAAGTAGTATTCAATGGCAGCTGTCCCCAAGCTTTTTGGCATCAGGGACTGGTTTCGTGGAAGGCAACTTTTACACGATGTGGTGGGGGGGGAGTAGGGATTAGATTCTCAAAAGGAGCGCTTAACCTAGATCCCTCTAGCACGCGCAGCTCACAATAAGGTTGGCGCCATTTTGAGCATCTGATGCAGTCGCTCATCTGACAGGAGGCTGAGCTCACCTACTGGTTCTCCTCTTGTGCCAGCCGGTTGCTAACATGGGTCTGTGGCCTGGGTTGGGGGCCCCTGCTCAATGGTATACAATAGTTTGTTTAAACACTCACTGTTTGAAAGGCATTAGGGTCAATATTTTGCTACTACAAATAAAGCTGCTGTGAACATTTGTGTACAGATTTTTGTGTGACCATGTTTTCACTTTTAAGGGATAAATGCCCAAAAGTTCCATTGCTGGTTCATATAGTAAACACGTGCTTAGTACACTAAGAAACTGCCAAATTATTTCCCAGAGTAGCTGTACACTCTTACATTCCCACCAATTTACGTGGATCCATTTATCCATTCTTTTTTTTTTTTTTTTAAGTTAAAGTCTCACTCCATTGCCCAGGCTGGAGTACAGTGGCATGCTCACAGTCACCGCAGCATCGACCTGCTGGGCTGTGGTGATCCTTTCACCTCAGCCTTCCAAGTAGCAGGAACTACAGGCGCACACTACCATGCCCGGCTAATTTTTGATTTATTGTAGAGATGAGGTCTCATCAAGTTGCCCAGGCTGGTTGCGAGCCTGTGGGTTCAGGCAATCCTCTTGCCTCGGCCTCCCAAAGTGTTGAAATGACAGGCTTGAGCTACCGCAACCAGCCTCTCCACATTCTTATCAGCATTTGTGTTATCATCATTTTTTATTTCAGCCATTCTGATGTGTATGTAGTTAGATCTTGTGGTTTTAATTTACATATGCTGTAAATGGCTAATGCTGTTGAACATATTTTCATGTTTATTTACCATCCATACATTCTCTTTAGTGAAATATCTGCTCATGTCTTTCACCCATTTTCTACGTTTTTAAAAACTTCAGTTTTGAGAGATCTTTGTATATTCTGGATATAAATTATTTGTCCAATATATGGTTGCAGATATTTTCTCCCAGTCTGTAGCTTGTCTTTTTACTTCCTTAACAGGGTCTTTAGCAGAGGAAAGAATTTCAATTTGTTTGATATCTATCCAACTTGTCAATTTTTACTTTTATGAATCATGCTTGGGTTTTTTTTTCTAAAAGTCTAATAGTTTTACTTTTTTTCTGACATCAAATGCATAGTTTTTCTCCCGTTAAATGAGTGTCCAACAATTCAATCCAACTTGGGACAATACCTTGAATTGGTGTAGACCCAACAGGTCAAAGACCCAGTCTCACAAGACTGCCCCGGTAGCAGATATCAGCCGCAGGCTAACCACACTTCTGCTAGGCCAATTACAAGTTCAGGAGTTCCCCTGACCCCATCTCTGGTTCAACTGGCTAGAATGACTCACTGAACTCAGGAAATCACTACTTGTGCTTACTGGTTTATTATATATCCTCAATGCTATAGTATTAAGAGGTAGGACCTTTAGGAGGCTGTACCCTGATGAATAGAATTAGTACTCTTATAGAAAGAGGTTTGAGGGAGCTTGTTGGTCCCTTCTAACACAAGAGAATACAGCAAGAAGGTACTACAAAGAATGGGTTCTCACTAGATGAAGAATCTGCCAGTGCCTTGATCTTAGACTTCCCAGCTTCCAGAACTGTGAACAAATTTCTGGGTTTTTTTTTGAGTTGGAGTCTCACTCTGCCATCCAGACTGGAGTGCAGTGGCCTCTCCCGGCCACCGCAGCCTCAACCTACTGGGCTCCGGCGATCCTTCTGCCTCAGTCTTCCAAGTAGCCGGAACTACAGGTGCGCGCTACCACGCCTGGCTAATTTTTTGATTTATCATAGAGATGAGGTCTCGCCAAGTTGCCCAGGCGGGTCTTGAACCCGCAGGGTCAGGCAATCCACTCACCTCAGCCTCCCAAGGCACGGGATTACAGGCTGAGTCATTGAGCCCAGCTAAATTTCTGTTTTTTATAAATTACCCAGTCTATGGTAATTTCGCTACAGCAGCCTGAGGAGTTGAAAACTGTATCCTTATCCTTTTTTTTTTTTTTTTTTGAATTGGAGTCTCACTCTGTCATCCAGACTGGAGTGCAGTGGCCACTCCCAGCCACTGCAGCCTCGACCTGCTGGGCTCCAGCGATCCTTCCGCCTCAGCCTTCCAAGTAGCTGGAACTACAGGTGCGCGCTACCACGCCCGGCTAATTTTTTTGATTTATTGTAGAGATGAGGTTTCGCCAAGTTGCCCAGGCGGGTCTCGAACCCGCGGGCTCAGGCAATCCACTCACCTCAGCCTCCCAAAGGTGCGAGATTACAGGCTGAGCCACCGAGCCCGGCTATTATCTTTTTAATGTCTGTGAGATCTGCAGTAATATCCCCCTTTTCATCCTGATGTTGGTAACTTGTGTCTTTTCTCTTGGTTCTACTACCTAGAAATTTATCGATTTTACTGATCTTTTTCAAAGAAACAGCTTTAGGTTTCATTGATTTTTTTTTGTTTATTGATTTGTGTGCATTGTATGTTTGTAAAAGTATGTACAAATATTTAGAAATATGGGAGTAAATGCAAATCATTCTACAAGAAAGACACCTGCACATGTGTGTTTACTGCAGCACTATTCACAACAATAAAAACATGGAAGCAACTATGCTGCCCATCGAAACTGGACAGGAAAAAGCAAATGTGGTATATATACACAATGGAATATTATGCAGCCATAAAGAAGGACAAATATATGGACTTCACAGCAACTTTGATGGATTGAGTCTATCATACTCAGTTATCTGTCACAGAAACAAAGAACAGTGTACCTATGTTCTCATTCATAAGGGGATCTTGAACAATTATCATAATACTATAAGAAAGGAATTGGCAGTAGTGGGAAACTGCTAGGGGAGAGGGGGTGGGATTGGCAATAATGGGAAACTGCCTGGGGGGCACACCTCATCAACGAGGGTGCCTGCATAATGAACATTTGTATACTTAACCGTGAATTGTACCCCACATCTTTAAAATAATTTTAAAAAAAAGAAATATGGGAGTAAATGGCAGCAAAATCAACTAGGAGAACAGGGAGTGACTGCCTTTGGTGAGAAGTGGTGGTAGGGAGTGAGGAGGCAGCAAATGTTTTCCTTATAAACTTTTGGCATCATTTGACTTTTTGTACAAGATGTATGTTAGCTATGCTTTGACAGAAATTTTTTAAAAATTGTATTGACAGGTGGAGTGCTAAATTATTTTATTTACAAATTAATGCAAACTCCCAAACCCACTTACATATATATTTGCAGAGAAACAATAATGGCAGCAATGCTATAATATTTACATAGCAATGCCAGGCACTGTTTTAAGGATTTTGTATATATTCAATTTAATCAACACAGCATCCTCACGAGGTAATATCATCCCTACCAGATGAGAAAACTGGGGTATAGAGAGGTTCAGTAACTTGCTCAAGACCCTACAACTATAAAATGGCAGACAACAGATATGAATACGGGTGGTCTGGTCTCAGAGTCCTAATCCTAGCATCTAGACTGTACTGTCTCTGTATGAAGGTGCATGAGGTGGGGACCCCATAAAAAACAAAATTATTCTTTGGAGGTCAGGCCCCTTGTAGTACAGGTTTTCTCTACTAGGTGTTTTAGGAACCCATCACCATCAGTGTACCAGCTAGTGTTTGTTTTCAGAAGCGGCATTCAGCTCCAGTGAAATTTTTTTAGAGATTCTTTCAATGTGTTTGCCCATTTCATGATGGATGATTTACAAATGCACCTGCCACACCATGCTGAGCAGTCAGCAGTTTTTGACCCCAAACAGCATGATCCCTGCGCCCCACCCTCCCTATTCAAGCCATCTCACCCCAAGCAACTTGTTTTTGTTTCTCCAGATGAAAAAAGTCCTAAAAGGGTAACATTCTGTTGATGTGGAAGGTGAAACAAAAAACAGCAGAAGCACTAAAAGGCATCAAAATCGACATGTTCAAAAACTCTTTTAAGCAGTGAAAAAGGCATCCTGATAGGTGTACTACATCAAATGGAGAGGTGACTGAAGTTTTTAAATGTAAGAAAATACAATTTTTTATAAATAAATTCTGGTTTTCTGGGGGTCCCCCCTTGTATATGAAGATATTAAGTTTGCAACTGTAGAGAGGAAATTATGAAGGGTCCAAAGGAACCTATTAGCACAGTCTAGCTTTGGCAGAAGCATCAGGGTAAAGGCAGAATATGTATTTTTTATTCTAAATACCTCGGTATAGATAAAAAATAATTTTATGTGGTTTGTGTTATAGGAAACCCCATACATACACAAAAGTTATGTTTAAGTATGATATCTGACACAAAATTAGAGACATACATCAATGAAGTTGAGTCCAGAAACAGACTGAAATATATAGTGGAATATGAATTTTAATAAAGATGGAATTTTAGCTCATTAGGAAAAAGAGTAATTGTTCAATAAATGATCTTAAAAGAAATGACTACCCATGTGGGGAAAAAAAGTTGGATTCTGACACCTCGCTACTCATATTCAAATAAACTCACAATGGAACTAATATTTATTATTTTTTATTTTAAAAAAATTTTTTGTAGAGACAGGGTCTCACTATATTGCCTAGGCTGATCTCGAACTCCTGGGCTCAAGCAATTCTCCTGCCTCAGCCTCCAAAAGTGCTGGGATTATAGGTGTAAATCACTGCACCAGGGCCTGGACCTGACATTTATTTTATCTTTTTTTTTTTGAGTTGGAGTCTCACTCTGTTGCCCAGACTGGAGTGCAGTAGCACACTCCCAGTCACCGTAGCCTCGACCTGCTGGGCTCAGGTGATCCTTCTGTCTCAGCCTTCCAAGTAGCCGAACTATAGGCGCACACTACCATGCCCAGTTAATTTTTGATTTATTGTAGAGACGAGGTCTCGCCAAGTTGCCCAGGTGGGTCTCGAATCCACAGGCTAAGGCAATCCACTTGCCTCCCAAAGTGCCTCTCAAAGAGCCTGGGATTACAGGCTGAGCCACCGAGCCCAGCCTTATTTTATCTTTTTATTTATTTATTTGTTTGTTTGCTTTGAGTTGGAGTCTCACTCTGTTGCCCAGGCTGGAGTGCAGTGGCACACTCACAGCTACCCCAGCATCGACCTGCTGGGCTTAGGTGATCCTTCCACTTCAGCCTTCCAAGTAGCCAGAACTACAGGTATGCTATCACGCCCAGCTAATTTTTGATTTATTGTAGAGACAAGGTCTTGCCAAGGTGTCCAGGCTGGTCGCGAACCTGTGGGCTCAGGCAATTCTCTTGCCTCAGCCTCCCAAAATGGTGGGATTACAGGCTGAGCCCCCAAGCCCAGCCTGGACCTGACATTTAATGTACAAAATGAAACCATGATACAGACTTAAAGAAAACATGAAGACATTAGAAGTCTTTGTATGGGCTTTTGCCTTTACTTGCATCCAGGAAATAGTTTAATCCAAACACTGCCGTTTGCCATTTTTGAGAGCACCAAAAATGACAAAAGCACCAAAGAGTTGGCTAAGCCTATTTGGTTGAGAATCTGATCTATAGTTCTCACTTTGTGTCCAGCAAGCAAAGTGAAGTTACAGAGGTAAAGAAGGGAGGAAGTTTTGAGATTTCGAACTCCATTTTCCACCTTGGCAGAATATGTCAGAGCACTATAAAGAACATCTGCCAAGATAGTGTCTGCACTCTTGTATAGATCTTAAAGAGATCTAAGTAAGAAATAATCCAGAAACCACAAAAGAAAAGGGTAGAAAATTCCGTTACATTAAAAACAAACCAGCAGGGCTCGGTGGCTCAGCCTGTAATCCCGCGCCTTGGGAGGCTGAGATCGCGCCTTGGGAGGCTGAGGTGAGTGGGTTGCCTGAGTCCGCGGGTTCGAGACCCGCCTGGGCAGCTAGACCTCATCTCTACAATAAATAAAAAAATCAGCCGGGCGTGGTAGCGCATGCCTGTAATTCCGGCTACTTGGAAGGCTGAGGCGAAAGGATCACCGGAGCCCAGCAGGTCGAGGCTGTGGTGACCGGGAGCGGCCACTGCACTCCAGTCTGGGCGACAGAGTGAGACTCCAACTCAAAAAAACCCAAAAAACAAAAACCAAAAAAAACCAAACCTTTTCGGGGCGGGGGGGACGAAGTGCTATAACAAAAATAAAAAAAACAAATTGTTGGTAAAATACTTGCAGACTTATAACTGGCAATGGCTGAATGTCTTTAATACACAAAGAGCTCTTAAAAATCAACAAAGAAGGCTGGGCATGGTGGTTCTTTCCTATAATTCTAGCACTTTGGGATGCCAAATGAGATGACTGCTTGAGCCCAGGAGTTTGAGAGCAGCCTAGGTAACATAGCTAGACCCCGTCTCTACAAAAAAAAAACAAAAAACTGAAATTAGCCAGGTGTGGTGTCACAGGTCTATAGTCCCAGCTACTTGGGAGGTTGAAATGGAAGGATTGCCTGAGCCTCACTTGAGGCTGTGGTGAGCTGTTTCTGTGTCACTACTGCACTCCAACCTGGGCAAAACAGTAACACTCCAAATCAAAAAAACAAAAACAAAAATAAATAAATAAGCCAACAAGGAAAAAACTAGCAATCCAAAGAGAATAATGGACTAAGTACATGTATAGTCAGTTAACATCCAGAAAAAGCAGGACAAATGACTTATAATTCTATGAAAAGATGCTCAGCTTCATTCATAATAAATGGGACAGAAATTATGGCAAGATGCCACAGTCTGTATGTTAGATTGGGAAAGCTGTGAACATTGTCAAGAGTGTGAGAAAACAGGTACTGGTGCTTAAAAATATAACTGTTTGGATAACAACTTGGCAATCTCTCTCAAAAGTTTCAATACATATACTCTTTGACCTAGCATTTGTGCCCCACAAATTTATCTAAGTATACCCAGGTATGCCTGCATTGTGCAAAATGTCACAAAGTTGCTATATTGCAGCATTTATGATATCAAATACCTGTTTATAATATCAACCTACATGTTGGCTGACAGGTCCATATAACTGAATATTGTGAGGACATTAAGAAAGTGAAGAAAGGCCGGGCTTGGTGGCTCAGCCTGTAATCCCAGCACTTTGGGAGATCGAGGTGAGTGACTGATTCTGCAGATTTGAGACCAGTTCAGGTAACTTGGCGAGACCTCGTCTCTACAATAAAATAAAAAATAGCTGGGCGTGGTAGCACACGTCGGTAATTCCAGCTACTTGGAAGGTTGAGGTGGAAGGATCCCCGGAGCCTAGCAGGTCAACGCTGGGGAGGCTGTGAGCATGTGTACCACTGCAATCCAGCCTGGGCGAAAGAGTGAGACTCCAACTCAAAAAAAAAAAAAAAAAAAGTGAGGAAGGTACACATGTGCACACATGTAAAGCTATCCTCCAGGAAACATAGCAAAGTCAAGGCAGAACACAAAACATTATACCCTATGTGTCCCAAAACAGTACTCTCCCCCTACCACCCATTAAATGTATATGGAAGGTCACACAAGAAAGCATCAATTGTGGTTTCTGAAGAGAGAGACTTGGGTGAGAAAGAGGCTCGCTTTTCATTCACTTCTTTTCTTACTTTTTAATTCTTTACCACAAGCATGGATTACTTTTTCTTTTTCTTTTTTTTTTTTTTTAGTTGGAGTCTCACTTTGTCGCCCAGACAGGAGTGCAGTGGCTGCTCCCGGCCACCGCAGCCTCGACCTGCTGGGCTCCGGCGATCCTTCCGCCTCAGCCTTCCGAGTAGCCGGAATTACAGGCATGCGCTACCACGCCCGGCTGATTTTTGATTTATTGTAGAGATGAGGTCTTGCTGCCCAGGCGGGTCTTGAACCCGCGGGCTCAGGCAATCCACTCACCTCAGCCTCCCAAAGGCGCGGGATTATAGGCTGAGCCACCGAGCCCGCCTACTTTTTCAAATAAAGTAAAAATCATTGGTTCAGAAAAAGAACTATAACACCTAGACACAGGAACAGAGTTAAGGCTTTCTCAGTTGACAAGTGACAGGCACATTTAGTGTTCTGAATGAACCTTAGTGATATAGAATCCACTGGTCTCCCATTAGGGCATCGCGCAGTGTAAGTGCAGTCTAGGCTCTGGGGGCTAAGAAACATTATCTCCACCCTGCTTCTGTCTCAGCTACTCCTTTCTATAAGGCCACTTGACCTCTGTCTCTTCTGTTCTCTCTGCTTCCTTCTTCTTCCGGCCTATGAGTGAAAGTAGCACCAAAGAACAGCAGCCTCCATCCCCAAGACAACTTATGCTCACCAGTCCAGTAGACACTTGACTGCCCAGAGTCCTTGAATCTGCATCAGGGCTCCCAGCTCCACCAGCTGAGGCCATGGACATAAGGACACTTGTTGTTCCCTCATCATAAGAACCCTATTAGGGTCTTGATAGTGATGTTCCCATCACCAAAATGGACATAACACCCCCACATATACTAGGTGGGTAGAAGACAGACGTTCCAAAGACTGGTGGGGTGGGCAGACAAAGCCACCATCGGTTGGTGTGGTAATATTGGGACAAATTGCAGGAACAGAAGCGACTGCAGGGCTCCAGGGGGTTGGGCTGTTTGTGAAATGCTGAAGACCAAGGTGTACACAAGGCAGACATCATTCAAGTGGGACACCTCACTCTTCCTGTGACCCCATGGAAGCAACATTTCATGGAACGTCCAGCTCAAATGGAATGGACTGGTTGCCAGGGCAGGGCCTTCAAGGAATCCTGGGGGAAGTAGGAGCCATGGCATGGGGTAGATGTCCTTGTGGGCCTGAGTCTAGGAACTTGGGGCCAAAACAGGACCAGGCCCTTTCCAATTGCTGTGGGATAAACATGTGCCACAACGGAGTGGGCACTGGGCATCATCTTCTTCCTACACCAAGACAGGCCACTACTCTGGGGCATGTATGTCCAATGGTCAACCCACCAAAATCTCACCTTCCAAGTTCCTAGAGCTCCACCTGCACTTAGTTAGGCATCCACACACCTCCCAGTCATCAGTATTCACCTAAGGTACCACCCGGAGCTCTAGCTTTCTTGACCTCCAAGCCTCCAACTCTGCCCAACTCAGGAGGCTTCCAGTCAAATGGCTGTTTTCTGGAACTCTTGGTGATAGCATCTGAGAGTCAACAGAGGCTCAGAAGGCCACTTGCTTCCTTTCTCTTTCAGCCTCCTGAGTCAGAGGAAAGTAACATCAACACCATCATCATTAACAACAAAAAGATTGCCAGGCTCGATGGCTCAGCCTGTAATTCCGCGCTTTGGGAGGCTGAGGTGAGTGGATTGCCTGAGCCCGTGGGTTCGAGACTCACCTGGGCAACTTGGCGAGACCTCATTTCTACAATAAAAATAAAAAATTAGCCGGGCATGGTAGCACGTGCCTGTAGTTCCAGCTACTTGGAAGGCTGAGGCGGAAGGATCACCAGAGCCCAGCAGGTCGAAGCTCCAGTGACCGGGAGTGGACACTGCACTCCAGTCTGGGTGACAGAGTGAGACTCCAACTAAAAAAAAAAAACAACAGTTTGTGACCCGCCCGGGCAACTCGGCGAGACCTCGTCTCTACAATAAATCAAAATCTGGCTACTTGGAAGGCTGAGGTGGAAGGATTGCTGGAGCCCAGCAGGTGGAGACTGTGGTGGCCGGGAGCGGCCACTGCACTCTAGTCTGGGTGACAGAGTGAGACTCCAACTCAAAAACAAACAAACAAACAAACAAACAAAAAACAACAAAAAGATCATCAACCACATCAATAACAAAAACATAATAATTTACAACAGCAGCAGTAGTAATAATAACAGCAATGACAGTAATAGCAGGCTTGAGCAGGAACAGCTAATCTGCACTGACCCCTGACATGTTCCAGGAACTCTACAAATCTCACCTTATTCTATGGGATAGTATTTATCCAGACTTTTTTTTTTTTTTGAGTTGGAGTCTCACTCTGTCACCCAGACTAGAGTGCAGTGGCCACTCCCGGCCACCACAGCCTCGACCTGCTGGGCTCCGGCAATCCTTCTGCCTCAGCATTCCAAGTAGCTGGAATTACAGGCATGCACTACCACGCCTGGCTGATTTTTTGATTTATTGTAGAGATGAGGTCTGAACCCGTGGGCTCAGGCAATCCACTCACCTCAGCCTCCCAAAGGCGCGGGATTACAGGCTGAGCCACCAAGCCCGGCTTATCCATACTTTTTAAGCAAAGAACTGATGCACAGAGAGGCTAAGTAATTCGCCTAAGGTCACAGCTATTTAGAAGCAGATTCATGACTAAAACCCAAGTCTGACTAGAGTCAAAAGATGTACTCCTAACCATGACACTAATACTTGCATGGCCCTGATCCAAGGTTTTCATGCAATTTCACACAATTTTAAAAATTGGGATTGGATTTCCTGTATAGGCTCTCTGAGCAGCCAGGGATCTACTACTTAAATGAACACTGGTTAGCTGCCAGTTTCATTATGTTTTCTTTTATAAGTAAAAGGCCCAAAATGCACACATGCATATACATAAACATAACCACACAATACCAACTATAAATATGTTTCAATATATAAGCTAGAATAGAAACTCCATGAGCACAGGTATTTTTTCCCTGTTTAAGACTTGTTAAAAGACTGCATATACTCTTCCATGCTGTTTTGCTTCCCTCCACGTTACGAGCTTTTAAAATCTTGTGATAAAATAACAAGTACAGCTGATATAGGCTATAAGAATTCAGATGACACTGATTATCTAGCAATGTGGGAGAAACAATGCTGAATAGTAACACCTATTCACCATCTTTTACTCCACTGGATATGTCAATGTTGATTGGTGTCATCAAAGCAACATCTTTTTCCTTGAGAGTTCCAGTTTCTCCTCAAATAGATGAATATCACCATTCAATTCCTCCTTCTGACATTAGTATTATTTCATCAAATTCAAGACATTTTATGAGCTTCTAAGAAAAGAAACACTGCCCATTAATCAGTCAATCCATGTCACTGATTTTTAAAATGTTAAAATATAAAAAGAATGTGCTTAGAATCAATGAAATATAATAAGTTATTGGGGTTCTGTGACAGGACTAACTGCCAGACATAGGCACACCTTGTTTTATTGCACTTTGCTTTATTATAATTCACTTTTTTCCCCAACAGATTGAAGGCTTGGGGCAATCCTGTGTTGAGCAAGTCTATCAGCACCATTTTTCCAACAGCATGGGCTCTCTTTGAGTCTCTGTGTCACAACTTGGTAATACTTGCAATATTTCAAACTTTTCCATTATAACTGTTTTGGTGATCCTGTGATTAGTGATGACGATAGTAATGTAATTGTTATGGGGTGCCAGAAATCGTACCTATATAAGACAACAAACTTAATAAATGTGTGTGTCCTGAATGCTCCACCAACTGGTCATTCACCCATCATTTTCTCTCCTCAACCCTCCCTATTCCCTGAGATACAACAATATTGAAATCAGGCCCATTAATAACCCTACAGTGTTTAATTAATAATCCTCTATACCACAATATAATAGAAGCATAGCTTTCACATGTACTGAGAAAACAAAAAATTTGTGTGAACCTCTTTATTGTGATATCCATTTCATTGCAGTGTCTGGAACTGAACTTGTAATATATCCAAGAAATGCCTATATATACTTTTCCTAAAAACATGTTAAAAACTTGACTGTTGGTTTCTAATGGGACAAATATCTTATAAAGTGTTCTTTCCTGAGCTCATTTTTTTATCCATTAGAGTTGTCCTGTGCAATGCAGTAGCCACTAGAGAAGTACAGTCACATAGAATCTGAAATGTAGCAAGTATCACAGTTTAAATGATAACATTTGGGGTGTGGGAGATAAAATAAAATCTTCCTGATATTAATTTCACCTCTTTGTACTTTTTTTTTTTTTTTTGAGAAAGCAGGATTTATTGAGGACAGAAAAGCTCCCACAGTAGGAGGGGACCCGAAGGGGTTGCTCTACCTCTTTATACTTTAAAAAAAACTTGGCCATTGGAACATTTAAACATGTGGCTCACATGACATTTTTATCAGACAGTGCTACTCTGGAAGATCAGGTCTCCGACTAGAAGCTCTCTCACATGGAGTACACGTTTACTGTCTGTCTCTTCCATAAGTTTGGTTACCACATTAAGGTGCCATCATCTTAAGGGAATTTTCCATATTACCACTTTTTTTTTTGAGTTCGAGTCTCACTCTATTGCCCAGGGTAGAGGGCAGTGGCATACTCACAGCCACCCCAGCATCGACCTGTTGGGCTCCAGCAATCCTTCTGCCTCAGCCTTCCAAGCAGCTGGAACTACAGGCACATGCTACCACACCCAGCTAATTAAAAAAAAATTTTTTTTTGTAAAGATGAGTCTCACCAAGTTGCCTGGGTTAGTCTTGAACCCGCAGGCTCAGGCAATCCACTCGCCTCGGCCTCCCAAAGTGCTGGGATTACAGGCTGAACCATCGAGCCTGGCACATATTAGCACTTTTTACTTAAGAGTTTTGAAAAGACTTCTTATTGAAACTTCAAACTTAGTATGTTAACAGAATCTTCTGATGCAAAAAGGGAGAAAAGTTCCAGTTTAAATGTTTCCCACATTCATTCCATTCATAGGTTTTGTTAAAATAAAAATTTAAATAAACATTTTCACATCATATAACACCACAAAAAGAAAAAAATGTGGTTAAAAGTAATCCTCCCAAAGCCCTCCTGGTCCCTTCTCTCAACGTTCAAAAGGTCTCATTGTGATGTGTCACATTCTAGGGTTTCTCTTCAGTAAGTTCAGCAACATGGTTGAAGAATTTTCCTAATTTCTTATAGAGACATAATGTCTCGAGAGTTTCTGTTTCAAGAAGCAAGAGATGAAGTGCACTGGTTTCAAATAACATGAAGTCTTCAATTTGAAGGATCTGGCAGTGATTAAGAGAATCTAATCCAGTCATTGCTACCCATGTTCAGTGGATTCCCACAGGTATCCAGTGTACCAATTCTGATGTCTAATTAGAGCATAACTGCTTGGGAATCCTGTCCCCCATTATGAACACTAGAGTTACAGGGTCTCCATGTGAATTCTCTGGCACTGGGTCAGACAGAAGACGTCCCTGAAAGCGTTACTGCATTGATTATACTCCTAGCACTTCTGCTAGTATGAGTCCTCTGGTACCAGATGAGGCCAGCAATGTTCCTGAAGTTTCTGACACCGGTTACAATCATAGGGCTTCTCCCCAGTATGAATCCTCTGGTGCCTGATGAAGTATGTGCTCTCCATGAAAGTTTCCCCACACTCTTTACATTCATGGGGTTTCTCTGCATAATGAATTCTTTGATGCACAATAAGGTAATCATTGTGGCTGAAGGATCTTATAGGGTTTCTCCAGTGTGAATTCTCTCATGTTTAATAAGGTATAAGCCATTCATGAAGGCCTTTCCACACTCAGTGCATATATTAGCCTTCTCTCTTGTGTGAATTCTTAGATGGATGATAAGGTAGGAGACATTCGGGAAGGATTTTTCACACTCATTATTTTTGAATGGTTTTTCCCCAGTGTGAGTTCTCAAGAGGAGAATGGCGGCTGAAGAACTTCCCACACCAGTCACATTCATAGGGCTTCTATCCTGTGTATGGGTCCTCTCATGCTTGATAGAGGTGGAATTGGCACTGAAATCTTTCCCACACTTACTGCATTTATAGGGTTTCTCTTCTGTATGGTTATAGTACTTGGAGAAGTATTTTCCAGACATTACAGGTAGAGTCTCTCTCTAGTCCTCTGGTGACAAAAGAAGTAAGATTTTTATCTGAAAGCTTGTCCACATTCATTGCATCACTGCATTCATCTCCAGAGTTACTTCTCATCTACTCATCAGGATCTGTGCCCTGATCAAATACCACCTCACTCTCTCCCTTTTGTGTGTTTGCCTTTCTCTAACAAGTACATGCTATTCATTAAGGAATGCAGAACGGCTGAAGGAGTTACCACTGTCATTACATTTTGAAGGCTTATCACAGGTTAAATCTTCACCAGGGTGGCCAGGTTGACCACCCTGGCTGATGGATGTTCTGCCATCATCATTTTTATCAAGCGTATGACCTTTAGACCTTTTCTGACAATGACATATAACAAAATGTTTAACACCTGAGTCATGTTCACAGAAACCTTTTTTTGCAGAACCTCTCTGACATGCAGCCAGGACTGGGCACACTCATGCTATCTCTAGATTCATGACAGCCACAGCACCTTACCAGACCATCTGAGTCAACCTTGGGTGAATGCTGTTTGCCTCAAATGCCCCTCTGGGTTTCTATGGAGGATGTCTACTAACTCCTCAAGTTCTCAGACTTCTAATGCAGATAAACAGGAATTGTCCCTGATGACTCTTTCCATTTTCACAAAACTGGATGATTCTTTCCAAACAACATCCTGAGTTGACGCTTTCCATTTGACTTTTGTTTCCCAAGCTGGAGGGGAAAGGGAGAAAAACATATGAATCCTTGGAGAAAAACTGCCAAAGTTAGAATGGTGGTATGTTTAACTATTAAAATCATCCAGGTCAGTATTTACTAAATCTGATTCTCTGCCCATCCTTTGACAGAGCAATTCCAATCACAGGTGTACAACCAAGAAAAGTGTATATATATGTTTATAGCAACACCATTCATAGTAGCCCAAGACTAGATACAATCCAAATATCCACCAACTAGGGCAAGCATGTCCAATACATGGTCCACTAGCCACATGCATCCCAGGACAGTTAGTTATGTGGCACCACAAAATCTTTTAACATCATGTGTTTTTAGCTTTTATTTTCTTTGTGACCCCATGTATAGTTTCATTTTTGAAGTGCACAACCATGCCTTATTCATGACATCACTTTTTGGCAGCACATCCATTTGTGAGCAGCTGTTTTCAATTATGAAGCACAGGAAGAGCAAAATTAAAACAAACATTTCTGACGAGCACCTTGAGAACTCACTAAGAATTGTGACCTTGTCCATTGAACCAGACATTGGTAGATTGGTTTTACAAAAACAAGGTAAAATGTTCCACTAGTTTTATATTCTCATTTTTCTAAACTTTATAATAAAAAATATTAAAAAATAAAAGATATTTTATTATGTATATATGTTAACTATATTATATCATTTATATGCAGCCCAAGACAATTCCTCCTTACTAGATGTAGCCCAGGAAAGTGAAAGGGTTACTCAATGTGCCCTAGGGAAACCAATAGGTTGGACACCCCTGAACTAGGGAATGGATAAGTTGTAGTTTCTTTACACGATGAAATACTGCATATCAACAAAAGTGAGTAAAATTACACAAAAAATAGGGGTAAATCCCTCACGCATAAAGTTGCATGAAAGAGGCAGACTTAAAGTGCACATGATTACTCTGTGAAAGTTTTGAGTCATACCTTTATATGTATTTTTCAGCATGTAAATCATATTTCCATGGAAAGTTTTAAAAAGTCATACACATCCCCTCAATCTAAATAATTAGCCAGAGGCCGGACACAGTGACTCATGTTTGTAATCACAGCACTTTGCCAAGGCAGGAGGATTACCTGAGCCCAGGAGTTCTAGACCAGTCTGGGTCAACATAGCAAGATCTCATCTCTACAAAAAATAAAAAAATATTAGCTAGGCATGGTGGTGTGCGCCTATAGTCTCAGCTACTCAGGAGATTGAGGAGGATCACTTGAACTCAGGAATTTGAGGCTGAAGTTAGCTGTGATTGTGCCACTGCCCTCTAGTCTAAGTGACAGAATGAGACCCAACTCAGAAAACATAAAATAAAAGATAAATAAATTAGCCAGCCAGGCTCAGTGGCTTAGCCTGTAATCCCGCGCTTTGGGAGGCTGAAGTGAGTGAATTGCCTGAGCCCGCGGGTTCGAGACCCACCTGGGCTACTTGGCGAGATCTCATCTCTACAATAAATCAAAAAAATTATCCAGGCATGGTAGCGGGCGCCTGTAGTTCCAGTTACTTGGAAGGCTGAGGCGGAAGGATCGTGGGAACCCAGCAGGTCTAGCGGCACTGCACTCCAGTCTGGGCGACTGAGTGAGACTCCAACTAAAAAAAAAATAATAAAATAAAATAAAATAAATTAGCCAGACACACACAGATTTTTATCAGGTTTGAACCTGCATAGTGGTAAAATAATATGAAGATGGATGAAAGATGAAGCCATTCACAGAGAATAAAAATGGCTTCAGAGATTTTTATTTTTATTTTATTTTTTTTAATTTAAGAGATGTGGTCTCACTATTTTGCAAAGGCTGAATTTAAACTCCTGGACACAAGTGATCCTCCCATCTCAGCCTCCCTAGTAGCTGACTACAAGCAGGCACCACTATGCTTGGCTGAGATTCTCTTTATCATAACAGAAGATGAAAAATATCCACCTAAGAGGGCTGGCTTCCCAGAAGGGAAACAGGGTGATTTTTTTTTTTTTTTTTTTTAATAATCAGTATTTTTATTATAGTTTTGTGGGGTACAGTTAAGGGTTAGGTGTACAATTACGTTTCATTCAGACACCCTGTTGATAAGAGGTGTTTTCCCAGCCCCAGACAGATATTTGCTACTGTTAATCCCATCTCCCTCCCCCCCATAGTTTCCTAGTACCGTCAGTCATTTTCTTATAGTCT
>NW_007043446.1:42954-109825 GCF_000164805.1 Carlito syrichta | reverse complement strand
CCGGATGTGACTTCATCTTTTGTGTTTCTGATTATGCTTATTTGGTTAATTTCTCGTTTTTTCTTGGTCAGTCTAGCTAGGGGACCATCAATCTTGTTTACCCTTTCGAAGAACCAGCTTTTTGTTTCATTGATTTTTTGTATTATCTTTTTGTCTTCTATGTCCTGGATTTGGGCTTTTATTTTGGTGATCTGGATTCTTCTGCTGAAATTAGGGTTTTTGTGGTCTTGCTTTTCCAGCTTCTTTAGGTGGCTTGTTAGGTTGTGAATTTCTGTTCCTTCCATTTTCTTCATGTGTGTTTGTAGGGATATAAATTCCCCTCTTACTACAGCTTTCAGGGCATCCCAGAGATTTTGGTAAGATGTTTCTTCATTTTCATTTGTTTCCAGGTATCTTTTGATCCCTGTTTTGATTTCATCATTGACCCAGGAGTTGTTTAGCATCATGCTGTTTAGTGTCCATGTCTTTGTGGGTTTTGGGGGGACTGTTGGTGTCAATGTTTATTTTTATTCCACTGTGGTCCGAGAAGGTGTTTGGTAGAATTTCGGTCCTTTTAAATTTGCTTATGCTTGATTTATGGCCGAGTATGTGGTCAATCTTAGAATATGTTCCATGTGGTGATGAGTAGAATGTGTATTCTGTGGTCTTTGGATGGAGTGTTCTGTAGGTATCAATTAAGTCCATTTGGTCCAAAGTTACATTGAGGTTCCGGATCTCCTTGCTGATTTTTTGTCCTGATGATCTGTCTAGGGTTGTGAGTGGGGGTATTGAAGTCCCCAGTTATGATAGTGTTAGAGCCAATATCTTTCTTTAGTTTTCCAAGAAGCTGCTTTATGAAAGTTGGCGCACCTATGTTGGGTGCATATATATTTAGAATAGATATTTCTTGTTGATGGATTGAGCCTTTTATCATTATGTAGTGGCCTTCTGTATCTTTTTTGATTTTTAATAGTTTGAAGGGTATTTTGTCTGAAATTAAGATGGCTACTCCTCCTTTCTTTTGTATTCCGTTCGCCCGAAAGTTTGTTTCCCATCCTCTTACTTTGAGTCTGTGGGTGTCCTTTCTAGTGAGGTGAGTCTCTTGAAGGCATAGATTGTTGCCTGATGATATTTTATCCATTTTGCCATTCTATGTCTTTTCAGTGGTGCATTTAGTCCGTTCACATTTAGGCTAATAATTGAAATGCAAGAGTTGATCCCTGTCATAAGGTTCTTACAGAGTTGTTCCTGTTTATTTGTTGTCTTTCTTTGGGTTTTGGAGTTGGTTCATGTGTGTTTTTAATCTTTTGCCTGTACTCTTGTGAAGAATGCTGTTGTTCTTTTTTCTTTTTCTTCTGTGTTCAGTACTTTCTTAAGTGTTTCTTGTATAGGTGGTCTTGTGGCAGCGTAGTTCTTAGGGATTGGATGTCTGGAAAAGATTTCAATTCTCCCTCACTAATGAAGCTTAGTTTGGCTGGGTAGGTTATACTTGGTTGAAATTGTTTCTCTTTTAGAACTTTAAAGATAGGGCTCCAGGCTCTTCCTGGCCTGAAGGGGTTCTGTGGATACATCTGCTGCTATTCTAATTGGGTTTCCCTGGGAGGTAGACTGGGCTTTTTCTCTTGCTGCCTTTTGAATTTTTTCTTTCATAACTACTTTGTTTAGCGAATTATTATGTGTCTGGGAGTTGGTCTTCTTGTTTGTTGTCTTGCAGGGGGTCTCTGAATCTCTTGTGTTTGAATTTTTTCATCCTTAATGAGATGAGGGAAGTTTTCTTGAATGATTTCATGAAATGTTTGTTCCAGTGTGGCTTCTGTTTCTCTTTCTGCCTCAGGAAGCCCAATTATTCTTAGGTTTGGTCTCTTGAAGTGATCATTCATCTCTTGCAGGTTTGTTCTGTCTTTTTGAGCTTCTTTTCTATGTTTTTGACAGTTTGGGTTAGTTCTGTGTTTTGATCTTCGAGCTCTGAGATTCTTTCTTCGACTTGACTGATTCTGCTTTCCATGCTTATTAGTCTTTTGCTCATTTCCATCACAGTATTCTTTACTGCTGTCATTTCTGACAACAGCTCCTTCCTATTTTCCTCTTATCTCTCCTCAATTTTTTTAATTCTCTCCATTAATGTCTTGAGGTCTGGGTTTGTTGCATGTAGCCAGTCATTCTGGGGACTCTTCATTGTCTGTATTCCAGAATCTGTTTTCTCATTGTCTGATCTCCCAGGGGTCTGTGTAAGACCTATATTCTTCTTTTGGTTTTTCTTCATTTGTGCAGTTTTTCCCCCTCCCTACTTTTTCCTTCCCTCCACGTCACCGTCTTCTTTAATTCTGTTATTCAGGGGTAAAGGGATTGGTTTTACTTCTGTTTGTTCAATCTCCTATTCTTTATGTATGTCCTCTTACTTTGTTCAATTCTGAAGTTGCACTGTAGGTTGGAGGTGGTCCTTTTTGCAGTTTTGAGATGTACTTAAGGGGAGAGCTGTGATTCAAAATCTGTCTGCAGGTCCTGGTATTCACTGACAGGCGTGTGGATAATGTGGAACCCACTTCCCACTGCTCTGGAATCTGTCTGTGCAGTGGGGCTGTAGGTTTACTCCCTGGAATAAAATGTGGTTAGCAGAGGGGAGAGAATGGAGCAGATAGTGGGTTGAAGAGGGGAGTGGAGAGATAGAGGAGTAAGGGGGGAAACAAACAAGTGTGCCAACAAATAGAGAGAGGCCTATACTGAAACAGATAAAAACAATAGACCACAGCTACAGCTGAACCAACTCTCATACAAACAAAAATAAAACATATAGTGATGCTAACATACCAGCTATCCAACCACCTTATTAGTGTGCTGTTCCTCTACACAAATATATGGTTTACAGATGGAAGAAAAGAGAAGAAAAGGAAAAGCGAAAAAAGGGAACAATACAGTAGGAATAGAATTAAGTCATTAAACTAATAGAATCAATGAAGCCACTCTGAGACATTTCGTTTAAGTCCAATGTCCTTTCAGGTCTGATTTCTAGTTTTCTTTTCAAGCTGGTAAATTAGTTTGCAGTTAGGGTCAGTTCCCCTGATCTGCTGTGAAGGACAGTTCAGATTAACCTCGGTTCAGAAGTTTGGTCTATGTCTTTATCAAGCTTTGTTTCTCCCGTTTCGGTGTTGTTACCTTGAATCGCCAGCAGGTGGTGCTATCTCATCTGCTCGCCCCAGAGAGGGTGGGGCCAGACAGGATCAAGGTAGCTGCCTGCCTCGGAGCAGGCAACAGGATCCCCAGGCCGGGCGGGCAGGACAGTCTCGGATGCAAGAGCGGTGGCAGCGATCCCAGCAGATCTTCCCTGAAGCGGTTTGGTGTGGAACTCCTCGGGCCGGGTTGTGATGAGCTACCCGTTCCAGAGGCTGCAGCGGCGGCAGCAATGGGAGCGCCAGCGGGGGGGAGGGGCTGCGGCGGCGGCGGGACAGTGCAATGCAGTAAAACTGTCCAGTCATTGCGATGCTCCAGCGGTGGTGATGGCCGAGCTCTGTCTGAAGAGCAGGCTGCAATGCTGGGGTCCCCAGCCCCCTGGGGTGAGAATCAGAGACCCACTGCAGATCTCCCTTGCAGAGGGCTTCAGACGCCGGGTTGCCCGCTCGCCATCTTGCCGCGCCCCCATAATTTTTAACAAAAAGGTAAATATACCATGATCTGCTACATTCTCCCTTTTTTTTTTTTTTTTTTTGCCAGTTTTCCCTTTTTTGCAGGGGAGCTGTTTATTTCTTTAAATTTTAGATTCAGGGGGTACAAATGCATATTTGTTACAAGGATATATTGTATAGTGGTGGGGATTGGGTCTCAGGTGGCCTATTCCCCAGACAGTGAACAGTATCCCATAGGTAGTTTCAGAACCCTAGTCCCTTTCCCCCTAATCTTTTAGTTTTCCCAATGTCTATTATTTCCATTTTTGTAACTGTTTAACTCCCACAAACATGCAGTGTTTGGTTTTCTGTTTCTGGGTCAGTTTACTTAGGATGATGATCCCTAGCTCCATCCATGTTGCAGCAAAGAACATTATTTCATTCATTTTTATGGCTGTGTAGTATCCCATGGTATATATATACCACATTTTCATTATCCGCTGATCAGTTGAAGGGCACTTAGGTCGATTCTACATCCCTGCAGTTGTGAATTAGGCTGTGATGAACTTGTGGGTGCAGGTGTCTTTGTTATATAATGGCCTCTGTTCCTTAGGGTGGACACTAATAATAATAATAAGATGATACTTTCAGTACTTTGAGTAATCTCCATGCCACTTTTCATAGAGGTTGTACTAATTTACCTCTCACCAACCAGTGTACAAGCGTTCCCTTTGCTCCACACCCATGCCAGCATCTATTTTTTTAAATTATGGCCATTCTGACTGGTGTAAAGTAGTATCTCATTGTGTTTTTTTAAATGTGCATTTTCCTGATTATTAGTGATATTGAGCATTTTTCATTTGTTTATTGGCCATTTGTATATCTTCTTTTTTGAGAGATGTCTATTCATGTCATTTGTCTGCTATTTAATGGGGTTGTTTGCTTTTTTCCTGCTGATCGAGTTTCATTTTTCTTCATGTAGCTATGCAAATTTCCCAGCACCATTTGTTGAATAAGATGTCCTTTCCCCCAGTACATGTTTTTGTCTGCTTTGTGAAAGATTTGTTGGTTGTAGGCATTTGGTTTTATTTCTGGATTCTCTATCCTGGTCCATTGGTCGATGTGCCTGCTGCAGGTATAAGGTTATACTGTTGGCATACAGAGATAGTTTGATTTCTTCCTTTCCAATTTAGATATGCTTTATTTCTTTTTTCTTGACTGATTACTTTGGCTAGGACTTCCAACACTATGTTGAATAGTAGTGGTGAAAGTGGGCATCCTCTCCTTGTTCCAGTCCGAGTGGGATTGTGTTTAACTTCCTTCATTCAGCATACAATTGCTGTGGGTTTTTCATATATAGCTTTTATTATTTTGAGGAATGTTCTCTCTATGCCTATTTTGCTGAGAGTTTTTTGTCATGAAGAGATGCTGGATTTTATCAAATGCTTTTCCTGTGTCTATTGAAATGATCATATGATTTTTTAAAAAACAATTCTGTTTATGTAGTGGATCATGTTTATTGACTTGCAGATGTTGAACCACCCTTGTAGACCTGGGATAAACCGCACTTGGTCATGTTGTATTTTTCCTATGTGCTGTTGTATTTGGTTTGCTAACATTTTGTTGAGGATTTTTGCATCTGTGTTCAAAGGGATATTGTTCTGCAGTTTTACTTTCTCATTTTTCTTTTCCTGGCTTTGGTATCAGAGTAATACTAGCCTGACTGAATGAGTTAGGGAGGATTCCCTCCTCTTTAATCTTGTCAAATAACTTCAGTAAAATTGGTACCTGCTCCTCTTTGAAGGTCTGGTGGAATTCAGCTGTGAATCCATCAGGTCTAGGACTTGGTTTTTGTTGGGAGACTTCTAATTACTGTTTCAGTCTTGCTACTCATTATTGATCTGTTCAGGGTTTCTATTTCTTTCTAACTCAAAGTTTGGGTATTATATAATTTCAAGGACTCAACCATTTTCTCTATATTGTCGAGTGTGTTTGCACAAAGCTATTCATAGTAGTCTCGGATGATCTTTTGACTTACTGTCATATCAGTTGTAATAATATGCATCTTCTCTCGTTGTTTCTTAATTATTCTAGCTAGTCCTTTATCAATTTGTTTATCTTTTCAAAGAACAACTTTTTGTTTCGTGATTTTTTATATTTTTTTATTTCAACTTCATTTAGTTCTGCTCTGATCTTTGTTATTTCTTTTTCTTCTGCTAACTCTGGGTCTGGATTGTTCATGTTTTTCTAGCTCCTTGAGGTGTTATGTTAGGTTGTTGATGTGTGATCTGTCAGTCTTGTTAACGTAGGCCTTAAGCACCATAAATTTTCCTCTGAACACAGCTTTTTGACTGTGTTCCAGAGATTTTGGTAATTTGTTTTATTGTTGTCATTTGTTTCATGGAATTTTTAAATTTCCTCCTTGATTTCATTGCTGACTCAAGGATCATTCAGGAGACAATTGTTTAACATCCATGTCTTTGTTTGGTTTCTGGAGTTCTTCTTGGAGTTCATCTCTAGCTTTGCACAACTGTGTTCTTAGATTGCGTGATATGATTTCAATTTTTTTGAATTTATTGAGACTTGATTTGTGGTATATAATATGGTCTATCTTGGAGAATGTTCCATGTGTTGATGAAAAAAATTGTATATTCTGTAGTTTGGGGATGGAATGTTCTGTAGATGTCTGTTAGTTCCATTTCATCTAGAGTTCTGTTTAACTCAAATGTTTCTTTGTTGACTTTCTGCCTTTATGATCTGTCTATTGCTGTCAGTGGAGTTGACATCTCCCACTATTATTTGCTGTCTATCTCTTTATGTCTAGTAGAATTTGTTTTATAAAGCTGGGGACTCTGATGTTAGGTGCATATATATTTAAAGTTGTTCTGATCTCTCATTGAATTGATCCCTTTATCATTATATAATAGCCATCTTTGTTTTTTGGTTTTTTTGTTTTGTTTTTTTTTTACTGTTGATAATTTAAAGTCTGTTTTATCTGTTTTGAGAATTGACCACTCCTACTCATTTTTTGTTTCCATTTACATGGAATATTTTCCCCACCCTCTTACCTTGAGTCTATAGAAGTCTTCGTAAGTTAAGTGGATTTCTTGAAGGCAGCAAATGTTTGGGTTATGTTTTCTTACCTATTCTGCCAGTCTATATATCTTTTTTATGGAGCATTTATGTTCAGAGTTAATAATGATATGTATGATACTATTCTACTCATCATACGATTGTTATTGTTATTTGGTTGTTTTGTTTATTTATTTTCTTTGTTGTGTTGATGTTCCATAAAGCCTGTAAACTTTATTATTTCCAGTATTTTTCTACTGGTGTATTTCAACCTTTTGTTTCAGTATTTAAGACTACTTTGAATATTTATTGTAGAGCCTGTCTATTGGTGACAAATTGTCTCTGTGTTTGCTTGTCTGCAAAGGACTCCACTTCTCCTTCATTTATGAAATTTAGTCTTGTGGGCTACAACATCCTTGGTTAACAGTTATTCTGTTTGAGAAGATTGAAAATGGGGGCCCAAGCCCTTCTGGCTTGTAAGACTTCTGAGAAACCTTTTTTTAGTCTGATAGGTTTACCTTTGTGAGTTCTTTGAGTCTTTTGTCTCACTTCTCTTAAAATTCTTTCTTTCACATTAACTTTGCATAACCAGATGATTATGTGACTGCGGGATATACTTTTTGCAATGAATCTTATGGGGGTTCATTGGGCTTCTTGTATCTGGATGTTTAGATCTCTGGCTAGGCCAGGGAAGTTTTCCTCCATTATTTCCTCAGATAGGTTTTCCAAGCCTGTTATTTTCTCTTATTCCTCAAGAACGCCTATGGTTTTTAGGTTTGGATGTGTTATATAATCCAATATTTCTTGAAGACTTTGTTCCATTCTCTTGATTTGTATTATTTTTATTTTTTATTTTTTTTATTTTCTGTTTGGGTTAATTCAAAAGCCCTGTCTTCGGTTTGTGAGATCCTTTCTTCTGCTTGTTTCAGCCTACTGTTAAAAATTTCCACTGCAGGCAACCCCCTCGGGTCCCCTGCCACTGTGGGAGCATTTCTGTCCTCTTAATAAATCATGCTTTCTCACTTTATCCATATCTTGAATAGTTGGTTTTTTTAAATTTCTTTATGTTGGTTTTGGTGTTCTCCTGAAGTTTATTGACCGATTTTATCATCAACTTGTTTGAATTCTATGTGTGGAATTTCAACAATTTCATTTGAATTAGGTTTGTTGCTAAAGAGTTGGTGTGGTCTTTTGGGGTTGTTGGAGAACTCTGTTTTTTCATATTGTCAGAGTTTTTTTCTGGTTCCTTCTCATTTGGGCAGACAATTTATTTTTATTTGTGGTTGGCAGGAGATTGACATAGGCACTGTCAGTTTCCCTCAGTTATATATAGCCTTGGAGTGATGAGTTTCTCAATTATCAAATGTGGCAGCCCTGTGCTGTGTACCTGCACTGGCTCAGGGCATCTTGAGTGGCCAGCGTGGATTGGAAAGTGTTGTTAGCTGAAGTTTGGGATCAGGCCTTCCCCCAGACTGAGATATTGTATCTGATATGGTTGACAGTACTTTTGACTTCCAGCCAGGAGGTGGTACTTTTGGGAGAAAGCTGGCTATGATGGCGACTGTAGGGTTCCTCCTTGGAAAGTGTTTCTCTAATGAAGTACTCTGCCAGTCTCAGCTGAGGCTGGGGCTCTGGGGATTTCCCAAGTTTTGTGTTTTGAGCCTTCTAGGTTAATGCAGGGGAAAGGAGACAGAGCACCCAGCAAGGATGCACTTTTAGCCACCATTGTGGGGATTAAGAGGGAGTTCCACGTCACTGGGGTAATGCTGTTGTGCAGAACAGGCACAGAAGAGTTCATAAGGGAAGTGAAAGGTTGTATGGCAACACATCCTATTGTGGCCTCCCCCTCTACTTGGCCTCAGGCAATCTGTGATCTGAATGTCAAGGTACTGCTGGTCTCAGGGCCTCAGGTGTTCTCCAACAACCTGCCCAGCCAGGAACTTATCTGCAGCTGTGGAGTTTGTTCTTAGGGCCAGTTGCCTCCAAGTTGGTTGGAAGGCCATTGCTATACCCTGCAAGACTTGAGTTCCTGGCAAATGGCCTCTCATGCTGCTCAAGGCTGTTTTCCTGCACCACTCCACAGCTGTGTTCAGCTGTGGGGAAGAGGGTTTCCCATGCGGGGCTGGGGTCTCAAGAGACTCCCAAAAGTCCTGTCACTCACCCTCCCCACTATGCCTGGAGGCTGTGGTGGGTTGTGCAGTGCAGGAGAGATTCCCACCAGTTCCAGCCCAGGTTGGTAGATTTTTTCCTTTTTCTTTGCTGAAAGTGATTATTATATCTCCTTTGGCAGCCTGGATATGCTGCTTGATTCATTCCTCTCTGGGTGCTGAGGAAACTATCTTGGTTCACTCCACTGGAAAAACTTACTCTAGCTGCCTCATGTTGGCCATCTTAATCCCAGGGGATGGCTTTTCTATATTCTTCACTCTTTCCCAAAATGGAATTTATACTTCAGGCACAAGGAATTATGGGTAGATAGATACTGAAAGCACCAGTGTACTCATGTTCTCATACCTTCTCACGTTAATTTCTTCAGCCTGACAAGGCTTTTCCTCCCTTCAGCCCAGTTCTCCTTCCTTCCTCTTATTCATTCATTCAGCACATGTTTTGAACCACCTAACTGATAGGATTTTCATATGAGGTTTAAATGAAATAATGCATTTACAGGGTTTAGTGGGGAATGCAGCACATAATAAGCACTTGATGATGATGATAATGATAATGGTGATTGTAGCAGTGACCATGTTCACAAGGGCATTGAGGTTATATGATGATTAGAGTATCTTATACTTTGTTTTGTAATTACTGATTTTTAAGTCACCTCAATTAGACTGTGAAGTTTATTTGTAGGAATTGTGTTTTTTACATTAATATTTTCATTTCCAAATGAGTTTTCTAGGATACAGTTTGCTGAGAGAGTAGTGAGAACATAAAGGGTCATACGCAACTATATCTAACCCTATTCTTTTTCCACTATACCATAGTGTTCATCTTTTTTACAATGTCCCTTTTCCAGCTTCTCTGTCATAGAGTTTAAAAACACACACAAAAAAACACTTCCTTTCTGTCATTTTAAATAATTATTGGTCAAAGCAATCACATGTTCCTTTTTCAGACCTTGTAGAAATGTCTACCATTCACTGTGTAAATGGAAGGGAGCTGTGGCAGTATGGAGGTGTGTCACCCAGATCTCTCCTGAAGAAAGAACTTGCCCTTCAGCTATAAGGGGTGCAGTTTCAGGATGTGTCTCAGTTTTCAGATAAAGGTCATGGTCTTCCCAAGAAGTGACTGAGCATAACAGGACATTAGGGCTTGGCTATTCAGTGCTATTCAGTGACTGAGCATAACAGGACACTAGGGCTTGGCTATTTGTGCCTGGTTATAATTCCTCTAATGGGGAATTTTTATTCTAGAACTTCCACTGAACTGGCCAAAACGTTTTCTGATCTACATTAGGGCATAAGGCTCTTTCTCCCAATCCTGTTTCCTTCCTGTCTTGTCTTTCACAGGTGTTATTTACTGTGTATTTCTCCATTCATCTGTGTCCCTTTCCTAGAGAGCCCAAAAAAACACAGGAACATGAAAATGCAGAATGATGATTTAGAGTTTCTTGATGGAAAATTAGCATTGAGTCAAACTGGCATCTAAATAAAATAAAACAAAACAAATGAAAAAAATTTTAAAAAGAAATAATCAAGACTCGCGGAGAACTCCCCCCCATTTATCTGAGATTAGACACAAAGAGGAATAATTGTGTCTACTACCTGCTGAGACACTCCATTCTTTACCCCTCAATGTGTTACTGTCACTGCTGCCATTTGAACCTCATTGTTTCTATCTTCATTTTTCTCTATTGTGTATGTTCCTGATGCTTTCAGACTTCAGAACTAATATTCACAAGTCACTTTTCATTTCGTTTGTATTCAGAGATGCATCATACCCTCTGTGGGTGAGCGGAGGCAATTTTAGGTGCCTTCTAGACTAGTTAACAGCTAGGAGCAGAAAGATATAGCCAAGTTTTCTTTTTTTTTTTAAGCAGAGTAAAGCTGCAGCTATGCCAACATGGGAAAAGGTAAATTTATTCAAACACCTGGTGATAAATTGTGAAGGAGATTTATACTAAATCAGGGTTTCTCCGTCTTTTTTGGAGTCTCAGATACCTTTGACCATGACACAACGTCTTTGGACTCAATCCTTAGATAAGAGAAGAATCAGAATGAGGACCTTAAGGTATTTGTTCTACTAATTATCCCTTCATATAATCGGTGCTTTTATATTAATAGTAAGTGTATACCATGATCATATTTTGCTGTATTAATGAATGTTTTTTATTCATGGTGATTACATTTATTTATCTTCTGTAAATAAAATGACTTTTCAATTCTGCTTTAGAGAGGGGCAACTTTAACAAAATTAATTAATTAATGTACTAATAAATAATTTTTTAGCATTTGGTTTTTTTAAAGCTAATTTTTTGACTTAATACATTTGAAAGAGCAGATGCCTATCCAAATTTTTCTTATCTTACAGCAGTTAAAAATTCCTAGTGCAGAGAAGGGGAAAATAAAATTAGAGTGGTCAGTGTATTTTGCTAACAGTGACACTTTTCTCTCAACGATAACAACAAAATATAACTTGTGCCCTTGAATACAGAAACAAACAAAAATTTGAATAAAATGTCAGAGATTCAGGGGCACTGAAATCTCTTCTAATGATACAAATGTGATTCTATTTTGAAAAGAAGTGATTCCTAATGTATGAATTAGCTATTGTGTAACAACCCTCCCCCGCAAAATGGAGTAATGCAAAATAATAACCATGTATGCAGCTCTGTGATTCTGTGGGTTGGAAATTTAAGCTGGAATCAGCTGGATGGTTCTATAGGTCTCAGCTCGACTCTCTTGCACATTTTCATTCTGCTGGAGGTAGAGAAAGCAGGATTAAGAGCCCCTTCCATATATTGTACCTCAGCTAAGATAGCATGGTTGACACCATCCTGAAGCATGTAGTCTGTCACTTGCCAGCAAGCTAGCACTGATGTGTTCACAGAGTGAACCAAATAAGACAGGAGTCCCAAGACAGAAAAAAAGTGTGGTGTGTAAGGCCTTTTGGGGACTAGAATTGGAAATGAAAACTTGTTATTTCAACTGTATCTATTGGCCAAAGCAAGACACAAAGCTATTCTAGATTCAAGGGGAGGTCAGAGTCTCTGCTTTTGATGACAGAGTGTATAAAGTCACATTATGACTAAGTTGTGGCTAGAGGATAGTGAAGGATTGTGACCAGTTTTGCAATTCACCCCATTTAATATTTGGACTAAAATCACCTTGAATATCTCTAAATAAAAACTTAGCACTATTGACTTCCATTTTATAGTGCTTCATGTCACTGTTCTTACCTTTTTACAGATAGAAAAACTTGCCTTTGGGAGCCCAGTAATCTCTGCAGTCCTTGGAAAGAGTCATTAGCTCACCATGGCATCAAATTCCCTATTAAAGACTATGTCCTAAGAGGTTGAATGACAGTTTATTTAATAGTTCCTCAAGTGCTGGCTGTAATACCATCATTTCCTGATATCTACAAGGTATTTTCCAGATAGAAAACAAAATTCTATCTCTTTTCTGATATTTGCAGAATCTGTGGTTTCATATTCACCAACTTGGACCATGCTCACACACATAAACCCATTCATAGTACACTGAGCTCCACTGCAGATGGGCCTCTCTGTGCAAGGTGCAAAGATTAGTGCAATGAGGTTAATATTTTGGGAGACCATGAGCCCCTTTCAAAAGCTGACAAAAATTGTAGACACTAAAGATGTACATCACACATTCACTACAAAATTTTGTGCATTTCAGGGGACCTATAGATCTCCTAAAATGCCTAGGAACTCCATTTGGAGGATTCTGCTCTGGATTATGGAAATAAATTCTCTGATGTTATGGCATTAATCTGATGCACCAAGGGCAGCAGGAGAGCATATGGGAGCAGCCAAAAGTACCCTGAACTCATAGTCACCAAGTTCTGACTTCCTAAATGATTGATGTTCAAACATTATTTATTCTGCAAGAGATAAGTCTCCAGTTTTTCTTCTAAAGTGCAACCAAAAAGAAACAAATTCCTAAGCATGGATCTCACGATCAGTTACAGAATCACCACCTGTGATGATGACAGCAGAACAGTCCCTTAAGCCACCCCTTCTCTCAATTGAGAAAACAGAACGTGATGCTCTTTGAGCAGTGACTCTCTTTGAAGTAAGACACTGCTTCTATTAAGAGGCTTTGCTGATATATTTACAGAAGAAATAAATGTCAGAAATTTGCTTCAAAATAATCCAGGGTGGGAGAAGCATATGGACAAAACAAAATTGGTCATGAACATTAAATTACTGAAACTGAATGATGAATGCATGAGGGTTTTTACACTGTTCTATTTTTTGGATACATGTGAATATTTTGTAATAGAAAATTTAAAAAAGAAAGAGACTTCAATGTTTATTTCAAAGGGAAAGGCAGTCCAGGTAAAATGGAAGGATAGAAGTATAGAACTTTCTTTCCAACTACTCTGGAATGAAGGAATTTTCTAAGTTCCTACTTTATTTTTTTCTACATGACCACAATATCTCTTTGGTAAACTGGTTTTTTACTTGTTCAAGAAGGTAGTATGAAATTAGTTCAGAACACTAAAGCAAATATTAACCATTGGTTAAGTCACAACTTGTCATCCTGAGTTCCCTGGACTCTCCCACCTGCTGCTTTAGGGTTACTGGAGAAATCTGATGGGATTCCCAAGATTTGCCACCAGGAAGCAACTTGTACTTTGATATCAACCCCTCATACTGCCAATGTCTTCCCTGTTTTCTAGACTTAGTCAACTGGGCAATAAAGAACACAAATCTCAGTTGATGAGCAGGGATCAGCATGTCACCTACTTGGGGTTTCAATTTCTTCAACTTCAAAATGAGGGAAAATCCAGACCGATCTACCCAACAGGATTATTTTAAACTACAAATTAAATAGTTAAATGAGGCAGTGAGTATGGTAACTATTTAAATTCTAAATGAATTTGTTTTAGATTGTGTTTGATGGAGTTGCCCCAGACGTCTCTGAGTGCACAGTGCTTCCTCTAGCCCACCCTGGCCTCCTCCAGAGCAGTTCTGCTTCAATCTGTTCTTGGATATGGGGTTCTCTGGAGAATTTCAATTGAAAAGTGGGTTCTGTTGCTAATGAAGATAAGATTAAAAGCTGGGAGTTACTGCCAATTGAGTAGTAGTTATGAGATAAAACATCCCTGGAATCTTGTCAATGGAAAAATACAATTTAATTTGATATATGTGTATATACATATGTATACATGTATACCAAATCAAAATTTAAATTTATATATATATATATATATATTTGACTATTTGAATGCATCTACTAAAGAAAGCAGGGATAGTGGTAGGTTAGAGTTTCTCAAAAGAGTACATGCAATGGAAAGAGCAGTGGCACTCTGAAACCAGAATAAGAATCAGATAACCTGGGTTTGAATCCTGTGCCTTTTAGCACTGGCAGTCTTTTAACAAACTGTTTTATGGATTTGTTTTCAATTTCTTCAACTGCAAGCTACTTAAAATAATACCTGCCTTGTTGTGAGGGTTAAATTTAAATGCCTGGTAGTCCCAGAAGAGACTTTAAGAAAAAAAAAAATCACTGCTAGGCTAACTTTGCTTCCTTGAGAAACTGCAGTACTTTCTTTGTTTATCTAATAACAAGGATTACATAGCCATTCTTGTCCTCCATTTTGTTTCACCTGCTAGAAAATTCAGAGCCCAATTTGAAACTCAACTGCAGAACCAGAATGACCTTAATGGTCTATAAATTAATGTCCTTATTCCTTTCCCTGGTATTGAATTTCAACCTTTATTTAAATCTTCCCTGATCTTAATTCTCAATTTTATTAGTTTTTTAATATACATGCTCTCATCTAAGTTTGTTCCCAATCTTTTGTGGAGCAAAGTAGTAGAGTTGAGAGCGTAACATAGGGGAGGGAGGAAGAGGAAAGAGAAGGGCTGGGGAGAATGAATAAGATACTGAATGTAACATTTTTTTTTCTACAAATGCTTAATAAGCATTATACAGAAGAAAAATATAATATCTATCTAGTTGTTCATAGCTTCTGGGAACAATTGCATTGGAATGTTTAATTAGTAACACTTTATATCTGTGGTGAACTCTTACTTTCCCAAGTCACTATGTGACAGTGTCATAGACAGCACAGTCCCGTTATGAAGAGAGTCTTTTCTGGAAATTTCAGCAAGACATTAGGGAGGACTGAGAAAAGCAGTGTGTGTCTGTCTCTTCTTCTCTCTCTCTCTCTCTCTCTCTCTCTGTCTGTCTTTTATCACAGTTTGGGTTATTAAATATAATACACTAGAGCCTCGCTATAACAACCAATCTTTGCCACCAGTCACATAATTTATTTATGTACCTAGAAATATTCCTGTAAAACATCTATGTACTATAGATGGATAGATAAATGGTGATAGCCGAAAGAAAAATAGTCCAGATCTCAGAGGAATCTAATAATTCAAGCTTACTACAGACAGCCTGAAGATAGTTAACATATATAGTATTGATTATGTCAAGATTTAGTACTATGGAAAAACCTCATAAAAAACAAAATTTTGCTATCACAGGGATTTGAGAGAGAGGGGGGAGGCAATTAAAATGCAAGAAATGCCAGTCTTGTTCATATGGAATTTTACAAATATGTTTAGAAATAATGCCATTGCTCCTAAGAATAGATGTTTGGTTACCAATATATCTTCTGCAAAACCAGAGAACACTTTTCTTCATAAAATAAAAAGCTTGGTGTCCCCTGATAGCCATATGTTCCAGGCTTATCTCCCCCATCCCCCATATTTAGTGTTAGTCATGCATTTTCCCCTTGAAGAAGGTGTCAGCTGTCATGCCATGAGACAACTCTGTTCTTATTTTGTCTTTGTTTTTCTTTTCTTTTTTTCTTTTTGAGCTAGGGGTTTCACTCTGTCACTGGAGTGCAGTGGCACGATCATGGCTGTCTGCAACTTCAAACTGGTCTCGAGTAGTTCTCTTGCTTCAGTCTCCTGAGTAGCTGGGACTATGGGTACACACCACCATGCCTGATTCATTTTATTTTTTGTAGATACAGGGTTTTACTATGTTGCCTAGACTGGTCTCAAACTCTTGAGTTCAAGCAATCCTCTTACCTTGACCTCCCAAAGTGTTGGGATTACAGGTGTGAGCCACCGACCAGTTCTGCTTTGACATTTCTATAGACAAACTAGTCCTACACAAAAAGGCTGGATATTACTTCAGAGCATGATGATTATAAATGGACATCACATATATGTTGTCTCTGGTTATTTCTCCTATTGCTCTATTCTTTACATGGGTGATCTCAGCTTTTTCTGAAACTTCAAATATTGCTTTTCTGCTGTGTCTTCCAAATGTACAGCTTTATTCCTTATTGTTTTCTCTTGAGTCCTAAACCCAGAATTTCAAGCTATTCAGAGAACATTCCATTTGGGTGTCCTGACTGTGTACCAAGTTAAATGTGTTGGAAGACACATTCCTCCTCCCCCTTCCTGTACCCCATTTCCTACTCCCAAGTAGGTAATTTATATTCAGAAATGACTCTTCCATCCCCTACCTGTTTGCTTTCAAAGAATCAGCCTGGCTGCCTTGCAGACTATAATGCCCAGAAGTTGTTGATAGGATACTCAGGATAGACTCAGGATATGGGTCTGCACTCTACCTCTCTCAGATGGTAGTTCTTACTTCCTCCACTGTGCTCACAGAGTTCTCTGCCCATGCCTCTTTCACAAAAATTAGCCCACCAGTGTGTGGCTGGGTGTTTATGTCTCTTTTTGGAGTTTGAACATCTCAAGGGTAGAGCAAATGCGACACCTTCCTAATATAGCCCAGATTTCTAGAGTATTTTTTATAATTTCAATGATAACAGACTTTGTCCCACCCTGAAGTAATTAGGGAACACAGACCAGAAGGGCAAAATGCTGTTATAGTGTAAGTTCAGATACTACGAAGGCACCTGGGAAAGTGCTTAATTTCCAGGAAGACAGGATGAAATACAAGCCAGGACTAAGGAGAGGCAAGTTAGGTGCTTATAGCCCCAAATTTAAGGAGGCACTAACTCTCAGAGTCATGCAAGTGTGGGGTGAGCCCCTGAGATAAACACCTCCTTAAATCTGATTTCTTAGGCACCTCACCCTAGTCCTGGTTATGCTTGAAAATGTATGAACTGCCCGTATGTACTAAGAGTCATTTGCAAAACTATCCCAAGGCAAATTGATAGAGCCTCAGAAATCAGGGTCCTCTCTAATAGGAAATTAAATATTTTATAGGACATAGACAGACTCCCTTCTACTAAAAGGAGCACTTAGGAGATCAAGCACAATCACTTTTGATAGGTTGGTAAGTACAACCACCATAAATGCAGGAATAATAAAAGTTAGAATAGCAAATGTGCCTACACAGTACTAGTAAGGGTGTATATGTTAAAAAGAGATGGTATAGAGCAGTGGCAATGGCCTGTACTGCTCTGCCTTTTATTAGCCACGTGGCCACAGGCTAACATTTATCTTTTCTATACCTTAGCAGTTTTCTCATCTGGAAAATGACAATAATAATAACTCAGTATTGCATAGAACTATTGTGAAGATTAAATAAGTTAATATATGTAAAGATCTTAGAATGGTATCAAGGACATTGTGAACATTCAGTGAATGTTCTCCCATGTTATTATCCTTTCATTCCTCTACCACTTCTTAGGGTGTGTTCCTATAGAGATTGATGACTATAATTCCTGATTTTGACATCTGAGAGGATCTTAAGAAATTAACTGAAATATGTATACAATAATTGTACTAAGGACATTCTACACAGACACTTCAAACTAGCGCGTTTCTAAATCATCTTTCCTTCCATCCTTTACCTTCTATTCTGAAGTACCCTCTCACAATTAATGACAATGAGATCTATCTGTTTATATTAATATTACCCAGTTTTAATCCTCTGCTTTGCAACTGACATCTGATATCTATTTATTGTGTATGTGTGTATGTGTGTCTGTGTGTGTGTGTGTGTGTGTGTGTGTGTGTGTGTGTGTGTAGTTTTCTCCTGAACGAAAATGCAAATTCCCATGAGGGCACGGCTTTGTATAGTGCTGCATTACCAACACTTAGTACAATAGCAGGCAGTAAATATTTTTTACACAAATGAGGGAATGAGTGCATGAATTTTCAACTCCTTTCATTCTCTGCCTCTTGCTCTCCATCAAGTGATACATATTTTGTCAATTGTCTTCTGAAAATCTTTCACAGTGTGCTCTGTTCACATGACCACAAATCTGTCTCAAGTCATCATCGTCTTCCCCCTGGACCTACTGGAATCATATCTTACCTGCTCCTCTTCCCTAAGTCTCCCCTTTCTCCAAAGCAGTCTTCTTCTAAGAACAATTTGAGTCCTCTTACTACCATAAAAATTAATCATATTTCTTCACTGTTTAAAACATTTCAAAACAATCCCAAAAGTTTATGTGCTGTATGATTCCAATTCTGTAACATTCACAAAATTGCAAAACTGAAAATAATGAGAACCGATTTAGGATGGAAGGGGTGGGGTGGGTGACAATGAAAAGGAGTAACTTGGAAGATTTGTAGTGATGAAACAGCTCTGCTTCTTGACTAAGCTACTCATCATATGGATGTATATAAGGGATCATATTTCACACAGACACACACCATTAGTGAATGTAAAAACTGGTCAAAACTGAATAAGATCTACAGTCTAATATTGTCTCAATATCAGTTTCTTGGTTTTGTTATTGTGATAGTTACGTGAGATATCAACCTTGGAGGAAGCTGGGCAAAATGTTCATGGCCTCTATGCACTATTTTTGCAACATCCTGTTATTCCAAAATTTACTTAAAAAAACATTTTAAATAATTATGATTGCCCTTGGAGGGGGAAACCCTGCTTCAGTATCATGATTCACAAGACTAAATTGTCTGACCTCAGATGGCATCACTAGCATCATCTTTTGCCACTCAGGTGACTTGGTTGTAAGTGGGCCAGTGAATCCTAATTCATTTTATCCTGTGGTTGTATTAATTTAAAGCTCTAAAACAGTGCACTTTAAGTGAGTAAATAAAATAAATAATATGCATTATATTATTGGTGGCTGTATCAGGTAGCTATTACTGCATAATAAACCACCCAAAACTCAGAATCTTAAGAGAATTACCTTAGAGTAATTCTAAGTAATTCTACCTTAGAGTAATTATCACTCGTGAGTCAGTGTGTCAACTGGGCTCACATATGCATCTGTAGTCAGCTGTGGGTCAGTCTTTGGTGTTCTGCTAGCTACAGCCTTGTCTAACATGGCTTTAGCTTTTAAAACATAGTCTATTCATACAGCTGTGGCAGGGTTCTGGACTGCTGCATGGTTACTTTCACCAAATTCTCTATTCTGTTGGCAAAGTATTTTAAAATGCCAGTCCATAATCAAGGGTGGAGAAATTGATATCATCCCTTCTTGGGAGGAGTCACAAAATTGCATTGCAAAAGATATGCAAAATAATCTACTAAAATTCCCTCATATAAGCCATCAAACCATGAATAATGTATTTCCTGTCATAATATAAAATGCTAAGGTTCTAAATGAGATCACAAACATATTTCTCACCTAAATTCAATATATTGAAAGATTTTATTAAGGAAAATCACCACCTTTTATAGACAAATAAATGTTCTCCTTATCCCTCTAAGCTTCCACATTTGAAAATCTTTAAAAATCTGCTGCTTCCTTCCTTTAGCCCTCTCTAGGTTTGATTTCTTTTTTATTTCTTGTTCAGTTTCAGTGTTAATGAAGCAGCTTAGCATTCAGGCTGTACCAACCCACTCCCAGGAAGAGCTGTTGATTAATATTAATATTCATCTAAAATGAAGCATTGCCCTGCTGCCTTCACAACCATTTCATGGGAAATCCTCATATTCATAGAGAGATAGGTAGGGTGACGCTGCTGCCCTCTTTTTGTCCTGCACCGGGAGACCTAAGAGGAAACTGCCAGATGGAGGTGGGGAATTTTATCCTGCTACCCAATGTGAGCTGCAAAACTCTAATCGTCTGAGTGTGCAGGAAGTCACCTAGACAATTCAGCTGGTGGGTGCCCATGTGAAAGGGAGAGATAATCATGAATGTCATTCCTAAGATAGGAAGGTCTTTACAGACAGAAATAGATTCCACCAGCATGTTCCACGAAGCCTATTGAAGTGTGGACAGTGATTTGTAAAATGTTATGGGAGCACTAGAGCAGGCTTAAATCAAACTCAGCAGCATGTGATTAGTTGATAAAATAACTATTTTATTGTGCTTTGGACTCTATGAAGTAACATGACTTTAAATTCTGAATGACAAGTCATTTCTGCATATTAAAATGAAAATGCTACTTTTTCCAAGTAGCATTTACTCTGTGAAATTCCTTATATAAATGTTCCAGGTAAAAAGAGAAAAAGAAAGTCTGCCTACCAGCTTGCCTGTCTGACATAATGCCCTAGAAAATGAAACAATGTTCTCTCCCTAAAAAGTCATTTTTCAAGGATCAACTTCAGCTCCAAAGAAAGTAAAAAATTTGTGGGTCATCTGAAATAAAGTCTACTGAGGCTATAGTTTGTCCCTGCTGCCATCCATATTCTTCAATAGTTATCTAGTAATACTTTTTTATTTTCATAGACTAAAGATAGAATAGTGGCAAATAGAGCTGTTTTTATTATCTATAAAACTTTCAAAGTTCTAAATATTGCTATGTTTAAGCATATGGAAAACGTATGTATGTGAGAAATAGAAGCCATATTTTTACCTTGGTACCCAGATCTCTTTTGGCAGAGGAAGAATGTGCTTTTTTTTTTTCATATCTTAATAAGATTTCAGTACTCAAATCTGGATAAAACCATAACTACTTCTCTTACACTTCCAACTGTTAGTATGCATGTGTTATACAAAATGCTGGGAACTTAGTAAACAGAGATATTGTACAAATATGGATATAGGATTGTATACTGCTTCTTAGCATTTTGTTAGGCTCGACACAGAACATAATGGACACACTGGATTGTTCAAAGGGCAGTGTGATTTATGGATCAGCCTATATACTGGCTTATGAACTTCTTTCTGTTAAATGAGTCAGAGTAGATGACAAAAATCTCTTGTAAATATGCATGGGTGCTACTAGCTTTCTATAGTCATACAAATACAGCTCTACATATTATACCAAATATCAGTAGGGTGTTTTATAATTTACAAAGCACTTTCTTTTCTATTAAAATGTTAATTCCTCATAACAGCTCCATTAGGTAAATGATGAATTTATCACAGATACCTGAAATATAGATCAAGGGTCACCTGAGACCTCTCAGTTTATACAATGGTCAAGCTAGGATCTCAAACTTGGGTTTTAAGGCTCCAAATTTAGTTTTCTTTCTCCTGTTATCATCCTGGTAGAAGAAGAAGGAGGAGGAGAGGGAGGGGAGGGAGAGGAGGGAAAGGGGGAGGGGAGGGGAGAAGAGAAGGGGAGGGAAGAAAGGAGTCAGTCTTTCTCTACCCTGCCCAGCCCTCTGAAAAGTGATTGAAAATTTAAAATTGTATTAAATTAAATGGAATGTCCAAGATAAAGGGCAAAGATGTATTATTGTAAGAAATAATTGTCTATGCTTATTGTCACTGACATCCTTTGAAGCAGGCATGACAAAAAAGAAAACAACCCTGTTAGAGAAGGACTATGACAGTTTGCTGACTCTAAGGCCATTCTGCTCTTCATACTAAATCAAGACTTGGATGGCATCCTATCCTACCTTTTACCCTACAGCAAATGCTAGACAATTCTGGGATGAATTTCTCTGGAAATTAAATAGCAAAACTATTGTGTAGGTTGTAATTCTGAAAATAGTATGTGCTGCTTAAGAAAGCCAGCATTCAGTTCTCCACTTCTAAAAACTTTTCCCCTAATGCAGAAATTCTTTAAATTGCATTGCAAACCTTTCATTCTACAATTAGAGAACCAGGAACTAATATCCCTCTGGAGTTTATTTACTAATTGAGATTGCTTTCTGGCACTCTCTAGAGCCCTTTGGGTGTAGGCAAGTCTCCCATCCTTCACAGATTTAGATGGAGATTAGGTGAAATGTAAGTGCCTGACTTTATATACTAAGATTAGGTGCTCCATATCGGTTTACCCCTCTTCTCTTCCAACTTCCCCCAGCCCACAGCTTTCCTCCACTGATCACATCATAAAAGAAGCACATTGGGTTGGCTGATCATATATCTGCCCAGAAAGACATTCTGAGGTCAGTAAATATTTGCTGGATTAAATTTAGGGAAGTCATTAAGTGGGTTAAGAATCACCTAAGGAGAGAAAATGACAAAAAAAAGAGACTAGTGGAAGTAAAAAACATATTTGACCTACTTAATCTATTGCTGTGAGCCAGGTCTAAAGGCATATTTGGACCTATTTTCATACATTTCTGTGAAGTGTTTTTGTTTTCATGACAGAGTCAAATGGTGGCAGGCACAATAAGAAATGACTTCAGTTAAATATTTGCACACAAATGTGTTGACTGGATGTTTAAAGTTCTCTAGTTTGCTTGGGAAATAAATCTTCATTAAAAAAATGTTTTGAGGATGGTCTGTTTTATTTCCATTTGTTTTGTCTGTTGAGTGTTCAGTTTTACTGTTTGCATTTTTTTAGGCAAAAAATGACAAACACAAATACTTCTTAGGTCACTATTTTGGATTATATTATGTCTTCTGTTCTCTAAGTGTTACTGGATATCAGGGACACAGAATTGAGGCAAAGTGTCTGATAAATAGTCCAACAGAATCTGAAGCAGTTTAGGGTATTGTTTAAATACATGGGATTTGAAACCAGTACCATCTGGCCAAAACTTGGCACAATATTTACAAATTGACCATAAATTGACCTTTGGCTTCTTTATGCCTCCATTTTCTCATATGTAAAATGGGGCAATAGTAGTATCCAACTCATGAACTCAGTAAGAGGATTAAAAGAGTTAATATATGTAAAACATTTAAAACAATGATGGGAATATTAAAAAGTGCTATATAATTATTCACTATTATTTGTCAAATGAAATTAATAATTTAAATCATACTGTTCTAGATAATGCAGCATATTTGGTCACTAAATTGGTTATTCATTACTATGTAAGAAACCACTCAAAGCATAGTGAGTTAAAACAACAATTATTTTAATTTTATTTTTATGGTTCTAGGATTGACTGGGCTTTGCTAGGTGGTCCTTGCTCAAGATCTCTCATATAGTTGCAGTCAGACACTAGATGAGGCTGGATCATTGCATAGGCTTCCTCATTGACAGGTCATGCAGAAAATTCATGTCAGCCTGAAACTTCATGTGGTCTGTGCTTCCTCACAGCATGGTGGCCAGATCTAAGAGTAAGCCTCCTTGAGAGAGCCAGGGGGATACTGGGTTGTTTTCTTTTTTGTCATGCCTGCTTCAAAGGATGTCAGTGACAATAAGCCTTTTATGGTCTAGTCTCAGATATCACATAGTGTCATTTCCACTAGTCTCTATTCAATCTGGCAGTCACATTTTAAGGAAAGGTGACATTGCTAGGGGATGGCAAGGTCATGTAAGATTAGGTGGAATGGAAAATATTCTTTGACCATCTTTTGAAATTATAACCTGCCACAGTCAACTATGCACATAGTAAGCATTCATTAAGTACTGTTGAATTGTAAAGACTTTGGGATTGGCATCTTAGGTAAGAATTTTTTATTGTAAGACACAGAAAACAACTCAAACTAGTTACACAAAGCAAAAAGTAACTTTTAGAAACTTTTCTGTGTTTTCTCATGGAACCCTGGGGAAGTTATGCCTTTTGAGGAACTGTTGCCAGGATCTGTTGGATTTGTCTTCATAATTTATCTAGAGTCTATTGCATCACACCACCCCACAACTCTCTTTCCCATGCTAACCACAATAATCTCTTACCTTGATTATTGCAATGGCCTCCTAACAATTCTCCCCATTTCTTTCCTTTGGTCCCTATTGTCTATTCTCCACATGGCTACTTGTAAGTAGCCTTTAATTTATTCTATTTTATTACCTCTTTGTTCAAAGTCTTGCAGAGTCTTTCGATCAAAATCAGAAAGACCTTTTCATGGCCCACAGGTATCTATGGCCTTGCCCCAGGTATCTTTTTACCAACATTATCTATCATGCTCTTCTTAGTTTCCCTATAATCAACTATTACTTGAAATTTACAAGCATCTTTTCACCTTTGATGTTGCTGTTCACTCTGCCTGAAACACCCTTTTTTTTTTTATACATGTCAGCCTGGTTTGCTTCCTTTACTTTTTCTTTTTTTTTTTCAGTAATCAATATTTTTTAATTATGATGTTGTGGGGTACAGTTAAGGGTTAGGTATACAAATCCGTTTCATTCAGGCACCCTATTGATTAGAGGTGCTTCGCCATCCCCAGACAGATATTTGCTCGTTAATCCCATCTCCCTCCCGCCCCCCATAGTTTCTCACTACTGTCAGTCATTTTCTTATAGTATTAGATTGGATGTTCAAGGTCCATTATATGAGTGAAAACATGTGATACTAGGACCTTTGTTTTTGTGAGAGGTCATTCAGTATTATAGACTCTAGTTCCATCCAGGTTGCTGCAAAATTCATGATTTTGTTCTCTTTTTTTTCAGGACTGTATTCAACTCTCTCCTATTGGGGAGACTTTCCTATCAGGGAAACCCATTATTTCCAAAGTTAGCCCATATCTCAACACCTCCTGGAAGAGAAACTTGTTTTAGCCCCAATACTAAATTCCAGAATGAAAGGATCTGACAGGCTTATCAGAGCTTGAATGTCACCATAGTCCTATAGTTTCATCTTAGGCCAACAAGTCTAGTAGAGCTAAGAAGAGATGATCATAGCTATGCTGCTAACTCCATGGGTGACCTTAGACAAAACAAAAGTCTGGGCCTCAGCTTCCTTCCCTATCAAGTGTTGATAGCATTATCTGCTATGGTTGCTTTCAGTAAGATTAGTAAGATGAAAAGATAAGTAAAATGAAAAAACATTGGAGAGGTCTGAGTAAGAGACTTGACAGCAGCAGCAGTGAGTTGAATGAGTCTCAATCTGATCCATCCTCCTCCCACAGTAGCCCATGGGGCATCTGACCCACACTGAGAGCAACCATATGGGCCTGCACTGAGAGCTAACGGAAGGGACTAGAGACTAGAGAAGCTCCTTAAGGTGGCAGCAGATAAGAGGAATTTGGAGTTACAGAAACTATCACAGAGCAAATTTTTTTTCTTTTCTGATTGATTGTTTTTTGTTTTAGTTTTTTTCTAATCTGTTTTTGTTTACATTTTTGTACTCACGTTGTTTCTGCTATTTTAATTTTTTAAATTAGATTTTATGTTTGTATATGGGTATTTTTGAGGGAGAGTACACCAGCAGGGGTTGTTTTGTTTTGTTTTGTTTTGGGTTTTTTTGGTTGTTTGTAAAATTGTCTGTAATATTTTTTGTTTTTTCTGTCTTTGCTCATTTCTCTGTTTATTCATTAGTTGATACACCTGTCTGTCTGTTTTCCCTCTTCTTCTTCACTCTATCCACCCTCAATTCATCTTCCTCCTTTCTTTTTCCACCTTTTTTCTTTTTCTTTTTTTTTAATTTCAATGATTTTATTTTAAAATTGTGGGGTACAAATCAGGATTAGGTATACAAATATTAAAAAATATGGAATGCTTCACAAATTTGCATGTCATCCTTGTGCAGGGGCCATGCTGATCTTCTCTGAATCGTTCCACTTTTAGTATATGTGCTGCTGAAGTGAGCACTCTTTTTCTTTTTCTTATCTCAATTTGCTTTTAGGGGGCAAACAGACACCTTCACCACAAGGACAGATTGTAAGGTGGTGGGAAGTGGATTCCAGGTGGTCCACACACACATCAGCAGATACTGGGATCTGCAGATAGTTTCTGAATCACAGCTTCTCCCTTAATTAAAACTCAAAACTGAAAAAAAGCATAGTCTCCCACCTGCAGTGCAACTTCAGAATTGAACAGATCCAGAAGATCTACATAAGGAAGACTAGGAGATTGAGCAAACAGAAATAAAAGCTATCTCCCCATCACTGAACAAAAGAATTAAAGAAGAGTTAAAAAGGAAAGAGGAAAACTTACCCAAATGAAGAAAAACCAAAGGAAGAATATGAGTCTCACACAGACCCCTGGGAGGACAGCCGTTGAGAATACAGACTCCAGAACTTAAATAATGAAGAGCACCCTGAATGACTGGTCTCAAACCACGAACCAAGATATCAAGATATTAATAGAAGGAATACACAGAATTGAGGAGAGACAAGAGAAAAGAATGAAGGAACTGATAACTGAGATAACAACAATAAAGAATACCATGAATGAAATAAATAACAAACTGATAAGCAAGTTGGAAAGCAGAATTAACCAAACAGAAGAAACCATCTCAAGCTTGAGGACCAAAATATGGAACTAACCCAAACTGTTAAAAACATAGAAAAGAAGCTTAAAAAGACAGAACAACTCCAAGAAATGAGCAATTATATCAAAAGCCCAAACCTAAGATTAATTGGTATCTCTAAGGCAGACAGAGAGACAGAGACCACCCTGGAACAAACATTCCATGAAATTACCCAAGAAAACTTCCCACATCTCATCAGTGACACAACTATTCAAACACAGGAGATTCAGAAAATCCCTGCAAGACAACAAAAGAGAAGACCAGCTCCAAGACACAGAATAATTTGCCTACACAAAGTAGGTATTAAAAAAAATCCTGAAGGCAACAAGAGAGAAAGGTCAGACTACCTACTGGGGAAGATCAGTTTGAATAGCAGCAGACTTATCTATAGAAACACTTTAGGTTAGGAAATCTTGAAGCCCAATCTTCAAAGTTCTCAAAGATAAACAATTTCAACTAGCTAAGTTAAGTTTCATCAGTGAGGGAGAATTAAAATCCTTCCCAGACATTCAATCCCTGAGTTTTCGCTGCCTCCAGACCAGCTCTACAAGAAATACTTAAGAGACTCTTAAACACAGAAGAAAGAAAAAAAGAATCATAATGCCCTTCCCAAGAATGCAGGAAAAAGATGGAAAACGTACATAAATCAACCCAAAAATCAAAAGAAAGACAACAAATAAATAGCAGCAACAACAACAACAAACTCTATAAGAACCTCATGACAGGGATAAACTCTCAATCTCAATAATTAGCCTGCATGTGAATGGATTCAATACAACACTGAAAATATATAGAATGGCGAATTGGATAAAATATCAACAATATATTATTTCCAAGAGACTCATCTCACCAGAAAGGACACCCACAGACTCAAAGTAAGACAATGGAAAATAAAATTTCTGGCATATGGAATACATAAGAAAGCAGGAGTTGCAATCTTAACATCAGGCCAAATACCCTTTAAGCTATCAAAAATTTAAAAAGATATGGAAGATCACTACATAATGATAAAAGCTTCACTTCATCAACAAGAAATATCCGTCCTAAACATATATGCACCCAACATAGGAGCACCAGCTTTCATAGGAGCACCAGCTTCTAGGTAAACTAAAAAAAAGATATTGACTCTAACACTTTCAAAGCTAGAGACTTAAATACCCCACTAACAACCCTAGACAGATCATCAGGACAAAAATCAACAAGGAGATCGGGAACCTCAATGTGATGCTTAACCAAATGAACTTAATTGATACCTACAGAACACTCCACCCAAAAACCATGAAATATGCATTCTGCTCATCACCACATGGAACATACTCTAAGATCAACCACACACTCAACCATAAATCAAGCATAAGCAAATTCCCTTAGATTGAAATAGTGCTATGACCCTTCTCAGAACACAGTGGAATACAAATCAATATCAACACCAACAAAGTTTTCCCCAAACCCACAAAGACATGGACACTAAACAGCATGAGGTTAAACAACTCCTGGGTCAATATGAAAATCAAAATGGAAATTAAAGGATACCTGGAAACAAAACAAAGAAACATCTTACTAAAATATCTGGGATGCCATGCTACAGTCAAAACAGCCTGGTGCTGGTACAAGACCAATGGAACAGGATAGAGATTCCAGAAGCAAAGCTTCAATTTCTCAACCAACTCATCTTTGACAAAGCTTCCAACAGCCACTGGGGAGAGGAGAACCTATTCAGTAAACGTTGCTGGGAAAACTGGCTGATCACATGCAGAAGATTGAAACAGGGCCCCTACCTATCACCATACTACAAAATTAATTTTAAATGGATCAAAGACCTAAACGTAAATTGTCAAACTATAAGAATCTTAGAAAATGCAGGACACAACCTTATGGAGATTGAAACTGGCAACCAATTTCTATTCAGAACCCTAAATGCCCATACCTGAAGAAATAAGATAGACAAGTGGGACCTCATCAAACTAATGAGTTTCTGAAAAGCAAAAGAAATCATCAAGAGAGCAGGGAGACAGCCCACAGAATGGGAAAAAATTATTTGCCAACTGTATATTTGACAAAGCTCTAACATCTAGGATCTACAAGGAACTCAGACATGCCAAAAGGAAAAAAAACAGCCCCATTCAAAAGTGGACAAAAGACATGAATAGACACTTCTCAAAAGACTTATGGGCAGCCAACAGACATATGAAAAAGTGTTCAGCCTCACTCATCATCAGAGAAATGCAAATCAAAACCATACTGAGATATCACCTAACCCCAGTAAGATTGACCATCATTAATAAAACAAACGGCAGATGCTGGCAAGGATACAGAGAAAAAGGTACCCTTCTACACTGCTGGTGGGAATGCAAGCTAGCGCAGCCTCTTTGGAAGACAGCATGGTGGTTTCTGAAAGAACTAGAAATTGACGTTCCATATGACCCAGCAATTCCCCTACTGGGAATATACCCGGAGGAACTCAAATAATTCTACAAAATGATTCATACCCCACATATTCTAAATAAATAAATAAATATAACACATTGGAAATTTTTTAATCCTTCATAATGCAACTTTAGATGTGCTTTGAAAATTTCAGCTCAAAACAAGATACAGATGAAGCAAGTGTGAAAAATCTTGATTATCCAGGTGATAGCTATATCATTACACTGTTTATTATACTGTTTTCTGTACTTTTGTGTTTGTCAGAAAATTCGCATAATACAAAATGTGAGCTACATCCTGAAGATAGAAAATAAATGTCAAAGTTTTAAGTAGAATCTATATATACCGACAGTTCCATGACTTGGCCTTTTTATGTGTGTCATTATTTACTAGGATGATATCATAGTGGTCTTCTTGTAGTCTGTTCCTAAAATCCAAATTTGAAAATTACTTCTAACACAACATTCACCACCATTATCATGACAAGAATGATGTATTTATTTTTATTTTTTGCCTGTTTATTGATTGTATTATACTTTATCACCCTATCCTCTTGAGTAGAAGCATTAAGAGAGGCAGCCACACCAGGCAGTACATGGTTCTCCCCCTGCTAGAAATACATTCCTTTTTTCAATTTTTGATTCAGAAGGTACATGTGCCTATTTGTTACATGGATATATTCCATAATGGTGAGATCTGGTTTTTGATCGGATCCATCACCCAAATAGTGAACATATTTAAAGACTCATTATGATTAGAAACGTCAGCCCAACATTCTGAAAATATCTTTAAATTAAATCTATAAGCATAAGGACAAAGTTCACAGGCATTTCAAAGGTAAAGGTCATGTCTCATTATTTCCCTGTGTCACATTCCTTTGGTGACTGCCTCATCACCAAGAATGGCTCTGAACAAATGGTAAATAACTTCTTTCATCACTCCTCCCAAAGACTAACACATTCAGACCTTTACATTTTAATGACATTACTGCTGAGCATCACAGGAAATATATAAGATGACACACATAACCAGGGGAAATTATAAACCTTAGGGAATGTTACTAAACACGGTCCTCAGATTGACTGTAGAAATGATGAACAAGATCCCCAATAGATTCCCACTCACAGCTTCCATGCCTGAAAATGAAACTCATAAAACTTGTCTTTTCTTCTTCCTCCCAACTTCCAGCCCAAATATCCTGCATTTCCTGGGCTCCTGGGAGACTTGGAATAACTCAGAGAACTTGGTCTCAATGTTTGATCTCTTAACACTTCCAGATATAGTTAAAGCAAATTCCCTGGTCTTTTGCCCTAGAAAGCAACTCCTTTGAGGAATTTTTCAAAACAGATACTATAATGATCAAATCCCACCAAGGTAGCTGGACATATAACACAGCTTCTACCCAAACCCCTTGATTCTGTTTAATTTCATATTTTAAATTAATTTCAAGTTTCTAAATTGTAATTTTAAAATGCCTGGTTTTAGTTTTAAACCAGTAGGTGTTATCCAAATCTGAGCATTTTGGATATTATCAGATAAAAATAGAAGAAAACTTGCACACGAATCATGGTCACAAACACCTGGAGTAGATGGGGATGGGGATGTGGAGAGGATTGTGCTGTGGGATTTCCAGAGCTGGCTAACAAGTCATCTCATATAACTGACTGTCAACAGTGTGTCTGGTTGCTGGTCCACATAAAGTATATGTTGCACTTCAGAACACTGAAAATATAGTACTAATTCAATGGCAATTTCTTCACAGACAACATTGTTAAAAACCAGAATGTGGTCCCAAATTTGGTTTTGCTGTATTCCCCCTAGAGTTTTCACAAACCATGCTAACCCATGAAACCGTGGAAGTCAATAGGCCACTTGGAACTAGTTTAATTATATAGTAACAGATTGTAAAATTAAGTGGTCTACTTCCAGCACTTTCCAATTTTTTTTAAATTAATTGGGGGAGGGGACAAAGATCTCTAAGTGGAGTAGAAGTGGGGGTTTTAAAAACCAACTTATAGCTTGAGAGACTATCCACTCCAAGAATTCCTCAGCGTATTACTTGTAGTAGACATTTATGGAAAAGCAAAGGGCAAAATTCTTTATCTTTCACCTGAGCAAATCTACATGTTTAGTACATATGGAGTACTTAATGTAGCTCCTCTCATAAAAATAACAATATTTTGGATTTTGCTCAATTCTATTTTTTTGTTTTTCTTCTACTTAAGTAGGCATCCTCTGCCTATAATTTCAAGATATGGAGTACTTGGTACCTCAGTACAGTAAGAAATGAATAACATAGTAGCTACCACAGAAATGCTGAGTGTAAATTTTTTTTTTTTTTTTTTTGAGTTGGAGTCTCACTCTGTCGCCCAGACTGGAGTGCAGTGGCTGCTCCCGGCCACCGCAGCCTCGACCTGCTGGGCTCCGGCGATCCTTCCGCCTCAGCCTTCCAAGGAGCTGGAATTACAGGCATGCACTACCACACCCAGCTGATTTTTTGATTTATTGTAGAGATGAGGTCTCGCTGCCCAGGCGGGTCTCGAACCCACGGGCTCAGGCAATCCACTCACCTCAGCCTCCCAAAGGCGCGGGATTACAGGCTGAGCCACCGAGCCCGGCTGAGTGTAAATTTTTTTAGTGTAAATATTTAAACAGCCTAGATTAATAATAAACTTTTCAAATCCAGAAATGGTATTTTTTCCAATTGTTCTATACTCAGGTGTTTTGCTGAGATCATGATGTCTCATTATTCAAAATAACTGTCTGGCACTGCCATCTGGCTGCTTCTGGTTATGGATTAGTCACATCACACCAAACAGGTCACAATGACACTTTTCTTATAACTAGAAACAAATGTCATTAACATTTGAGCAGAACAGGATATATATAACACAGAAGCATAAGTGTATGTGTAACCTGTAAATTATCTATAGAAACTCATTGGAAACTTTCAGTGAGAAAAAGATTTGGAAGATACTAAACTAATTCCAACTTAACACACTTAAATTGTTTCTTTTAAAAATACGTATTCCTTATTATTTTTGGAAATATGCTTACTTTCATGGTATTTTATTCTTCTGTGGAATCAATTGAGTTTCACTTTCACAGAAAAAATACATTCTGAAATCGTCCCCTCCCTCCATTTCAGGAAACAAGAGCCAAAGGTGGTGGTTTCAGGGTTTTTTACTCCCTTGAGTTTAAAAAAAGAAGGAAGCCACAATGCACATAAGACAGGCCTCAGGGAGGTTTTGCAATGGCACTGAACTGGTCACTGAAAATTTTTTAAAGTTCATGGCCAGATACACAAGATGAAATTAAATAAAGAATATATTATTGCACGCCATCTCATGAAATGCATGTAATATGTGTCAGGCACTCTGCTAGGCTCTGTCACACAAAATAACTCCTTTAACTCTCACAACACATTCTGGGTAGTATTATTAATGTTACAAGATGAGAAAAGAGGTTCTTCAAAGTTAGGAGACTTGCCCCAAATCACACAGTAATGGTTCAGGCATTCACCTCAAAGCTACTAGTATGAAAGTCAATGTTCTTTCCTTTTTTTCAGAATTGATTGATGATACAATAATCTAATAGCAGCAAGGTTGATACAAAAAGGACAACCCACTCACAGAGTAAAAGGAAATATTTGCAATAAACATATTTAACAAGGGATTTATATGGGGAATATATCAAAAACTTCTACAAATCAATAGTACAAGTATACACAAACAAATAGAAAAATGAATGAAAGAGTTAAACAGGTACTTCATAAAAGTGAGTGGAACATCCAATGGCTAATAAGCATATGTAAAAGCATTTGTTCATTAGTCAACATGTAAATGCAAATTAAAACTATGGTGAAATATCATTATTTATGCACCAAATTAGCTGATATATATAAAAAATCAATGGGTGAGGGTACACAGCAGAACCTCACTGCTGGTAGATAGTGTAGGTGGGTATAACCTCTATGAAACACCATTTGACAATACCTACCAAAAGTGAACACATGTAACACCTACGACCAAGCAATTCTACCCCTAAGTATATACTCAAGAGAAATGTGTACCATATGTGTACCAAAAGATATGTTCAAGTGTATCATAGCAGTACTCTTTGTAGTATCCAATAATTGAAAATCATCTAAATGACTGGAAAATTTGGTCCATAGAAAATTACTGAAAATTATCTATGCATATAGATAAACATTTCTATAGGTGACTTATACTGAATAATTGTTCTGCCCCCAATTTATTCTCAAATAATATAAAATTTACCTCCATAAAACAGGGTTTATGGTGACTAAGCATTAGTATTCACATGTATAAGATACATATACATAAATATATGCTTATATGTGTAATTGAACATAAGAATATAAACTCACATAAATCAGGGAAAGAGAATACGCTTTTAATTTTGTGCAAAATTTTGAACAAAAAAAAGTGATGATTCAAAAGCCACATTGTGTATAATAAACGTCTAAAGAGAAAATAGTTTTTTTTTAAACTGAGGGGGCTACTAACTTGATACTTTAAAAAATTATTTTATTTTATTTTAAGGATGTGGTGTACAATTCAGAGTTAGGTACATATATGGTCATTGTACAGGTAAAGTTTGGGTCTCCCTATGGTCCCCACTTCACCTGGTTTGACATCAGGTACCCTTGTTGATGTTATGTGCCCCTCCCCGCAGCAGTGTCCCATTACTGCCAATCCTTTTCTTATGATAAATATTCAGAATCCACCTCTATGTGAGTACACATGGTACTCAGATCTTTGTTTCTGTGATAGATCACTGACGATTATAGACTAAATTTATCCAAGTTGCTATGAAGTCCACAATTTTGTTTTTCTTTATGGCTGCGTAATATTCCATCATGTATATGTACCACATTTTCTTTATCCAGTCCACTTTTGATGGGCAGCACAGTTGGTTTCATGTTTTTGTTATTGTGAATAATGCTGCAACAAACATGCATGTGCAGATATTTTTTTTTTTGTAAAATGATTTGAGTTTCTCTGGATATATTCCCAGAAGAGGGATTGCTGGGTCATATGGAAGGTCAATTTTTAGGAATCACCACACTGTTTTCCACAGAGGTTGTACTAATTTACAGTCCTACCTACAACAAAGAAGCATTCCTTTTTCTCCACAACCTCACCAACTTCTGTTGTTTTTTGAGTTATTAATGATGGCTGTCCTAGCTAGAGTTAGGTGGTATCTCAATTTGGTTTTAATTTGTATTCCTTTGATGATTAGTGAGGCTGAATATTTTTTTTGATGCATCTGTTGGCTGCTCATATGTCTTCTTCTGAGAAGTGTTATTCATATCTTTTGCTCACTTTTTAATAGGATTATTTGGTTTTTTTTCCTTTTGGTCATTTGAGTTCCTTATAGATCCTAAATGTTAGGCCTTTGTCAGATACACAGTTGGCAAATAGTTTTTCCCCATTTGGTGGACTGTCTCCCCACTCTCTTGATGATTTCTCTTGCTTTGCCAAAGCTTTTCAGTTTCATTAAGTCCCACTTGTCTCTCATCTTTTAGGGCATTCACTTTTGGAAAACTGATAAAAAATTGGTTGCCTACTCCTATGTGTGTTTCCTATGTTTTCTTCCAGGATTCTTATAGTTTGAGGTTTTACATTTCAGTCTTTGATCTACTTAGAGTTGATTTTTGTGTATGATGATAATAGGGGTCCTGTTTCAATCTTCTGCATGTGTTCAATCAATTTTCTCAGCATCATTTACTGAATAGGTTCTCCTCTCCCCAGTGGTTGTTGGTAGAGATTGTCAAAGATGAGTTGATTGAGAAACTGAGGTTTCACTTCCAGAATCTCTATCCTGTTCCATTGGTCTATATGCCTGTTTTTGTACCAATACCAGGCTGTTTTGGTAATTGTAGCCTTATAGTAGAGTTTAAAGTCCAGAAGTGTGATACCTCCCACTTTGTTTCTTTTGCTAAGGATTATTTTGGCTATTCATGATCTTTTATGTTTCCATCTGAATTTCTGTGTTGTCATTTCCAGGTCTGAGAATAATGATGTTGGCAATTTTATGGGTATTGTATTAAATCTGTAGATTGCCATGGGTAAAATGAACATCTTAACAATGTTGAGTCTTCCAATCCATGAGCATGGAATATTTTTCCATTTGTTTGTATTATCCTTGATTTCTTTGAGCAGTGCTTTGTAGTTTTCATTGTAAAGGTCTTTCATTTCTCTGGTTAGGAAGATACCAAGGTATTTCATCTTTGTTTTGGCTATTGTAAATGGGATTGTGCTTTTAATTTGGTTCTCCTTTGCTGGTGTATAAGAATGCAACTGTCTTTTCCACATAGATTGTGTACCCTGAGACTTTGCCAAAGTCCTTTATCAGTGCAAGGAGGTTTTTGACAGAATCTCTTGGATTTTCAAGGTATAGAATCATTTCATTAGCAAAGAGGAATAACTTGACTTCCTCTTTTCTTATTTGGATACTCTTGATTTCCTTCTCTTGTCGGATTGCTCAAGCTAGGACTTCCAACACTATGGTGTACATGAGGGGTGAAACCAGAGAGTCTGTCTTGTTTCAGTTTTCAAGGGAAATGTGGGGGAATCCTGCTCCTGCCAAAGACGTGAGGTTTCCTGAAGGAGAGAAGAATAGGTGAAAGATGAAAATATTATACTCGGACACCTGCTTGCTGAACAGATGACATTTAATGTTGACTAATGGAAAGTTTTTATACCATTTGTAAAGGGGCAAGACAAAGAAAATTCCTTCTCGTACATATCCTTTAAAAGTTACCACCACCTAGTGGTCTTAGCAACAAACAAGCCAAGAACCCTATAAACATTCGGACAATGAGTCTTATTCATAAAGCCAAAAATGATAGTTTTAGTTCAAAGTCCTGAATTACAGTCCTTGAAATGTCTCAAGAAAGTTTCCAAGTGCACATTTCTTTATGTAGCAGTAGTTTTCCTTCTGGGGCTTCTATGACTTTCAGAGCTTTGTAATCACCTCTCTTGTTCAGTTGTCTTCGTTACTTTTCTCTTATCCTGCAGTGTTTATTTCTAAAGAAAACTTAAAAGAAGCTTTTAGTGATGTTTCCCAAGCCCCCAAGGTTGCTTTCTGTCTTTAGTTAATTTATCATAAAAGTATCCAATTAGTATATTATGAATTCAGTGAAAACCACTCTATAAACGTTAACTTAGAATTTTAACTATTGAATTAAGTAAAAACCTTAACGGTTAATCTTCATCCTAAATCTGTGAAAACAGTGTTATAAATCACCTACATAACTCCTAGATAAGTGTTAGAACTTATAATGAATTCATAATGAACTTACTATAAACTTGTGCTTCTAAAAAACCTTATGTCTAAACACTAAACTACATAATTATCTAAATCAAATAAGGAGTGAATATACTTGTATCATTTTTACTCAAGCAATATCTAATAAATATAACCAAGTGAAAGAAAGCATTGTTGATGTGCTTCAGAGTTTAACTATTGCACATGTTAGAAAAGGCCAAACGACATAGTGGGAAATGGGAAAATGAACCATGACGTTTCCAGGTTAGTTGTGAGTACTTCACATAAACATGCCATTTTCTTTTTCCACGATTGCACAGAATTCTTCAGCCGTACCAAACAGCAAAGGTGGAAGACAGAAGGGCCTCAGCTTCCCGGGCTCTCCCTGTGACCCGGGGTCTTTGGCCCACCAGGACCCTGTCAATCAGGTGGGCCTCCAAGGCTGGCTCCCAACAGAAATGTTTCCAATTTCTGTCCATTTAGCAGTATATTGACTGTGGGTTTATCATTGATGGCTCTTACTATTTTGATATATGTTCCCTCTATGCCTATGTGTTCAAAGGTCTTTATCAAGAATGGATAATGGATTTTATAATAAGCTTTTTCTGTATCTAATGATATAATCATGTGGTTCTTGTTTTTACATCTGTTGATGTATTTAATTATATTTATGGTCTTGTGGTTGTTGAACCAGCCCTGCATCCCAGGGATTAAGCCTACTTGGTCATGGTGGATGATTTTTGAGATGTGTTGTTGCATCCAATTTGATAGACTCTTGATGAGGATCTTTGCATCTAGGTTCATCAGGGAAATTGGCCTGTAGTTTTCTTTGTTGGATCTTTACCTGGTTTGGGTATCAAAGTGATTTTAGCTTCATAATATGATTTGGGGAGGGTTCCATCTTTCTCTATTGCCTGGAGTACTTTCAATAGAATTGGTACCAGCTTCTTTTTATGTTTTGTAGAATTCTGCTGGAAAGCCATCTGGTCTAAGGGCTGCTTTTTTTTTTTAATGACAGAGTCAATTTCCTGGATTGTTATTGGTCTACTTAGGGTCTCAATGTTCTTCTTGTTTCAACTTTGGGTGTTTGTGTGATGTCAGAAAGTCATCCTTTTATTTAGGTTTTTGAGTTTGTTTCCATACAGGTGTGCATAGTAGTCTCTGATAATCTTTTGTATTTCTTCAAAGTAAGTTGTGATTTGATCTCCTGATTTCTGATTGTGTTTGTTTGGGCCTTTCCTTTCTTTTCTTGCTCAATCTGACTAGGGGTCCATCTACCTTGTTTATTTGTTCAAAGAACCAACTTTTTGTTTTACTGATTTTTTTCTATGATAATTTTGTCTTCTATGTCCCATTCTTGGGCTTTTACTTTGGTGATCTGGATTCTTTTGCTAAAGTTAGGGTGTAGGGGGTCTTGTCTTTCCAGCTCGGTTAGAAGATCTTTTAAGCTATTAACTTGTGATCTTTCTATTCTCTTGATGTGTGTTTGTAGAGATATAAATTCCCTTCTTAGAACTGATTTTTTATCATCCCAGAAGTTTTGGTAAGATGTGCTTTTATTTTCATTTGTTTTCAGAAATCTTGCAATTTCTGTTTTGATTTCTGTGCTGACCCAGGAGTTGTTCAGCATCATGCTGTTTAGTGTTCATGTCTTTGTGGGTTTGGTCAGATTTTGTTGGTGTTGGTGTTTATTTTTATTCCACTATGGTCTGAAAAGGTACATGGCAGTATTTTGATCTTATGAAATTTGTTTATGCTTGATTTATGGCTGAGACTGTGGTCAATCTTGGAGTACATTCTGTGTGGTGATGAATACAATGTATATTCCATGGTTGTTGTATGGAGTATTCTCTAGGTATCGATTACTAAGATTTGGTGAAGTGTCAAGTTGAGGTTCCAGATCTCCTTGTTGATTTTTTGCCTCAATGGTCTATCTAGGGTTGTTTGTGGGGTATTTAGGTCCCCAACTATGACAGTGTTAGAGTCAATATTTTTTTCGGTTTTCTTAGTAGTTGCTTTATGAAAGCTAGTGTTCCTCTATTGGGTGTATATATGTTTAGAATGGATATTTCTTGTTGCTGTATTGAAACTTATATCATTATGTAGTATTCCCTCCATATCTTTTTAAAATTTTGATAGCTTAAAAGTTGTTATGTCTGTTATTAAAATTGTGACTCCTGCCTTCTTTTATGACCTGTTGGCCCGAATATTTGTTTTCCATCCTCTAACTTTAAGTCTGTGAGCATCCTTTGTTTTGAGATGTGATTCCTGGAGACAGTAAATTGCAGAGTTGTGTTTTTATCCAGTTTGACATTCTATGTCTTTTCTGTGTTGTCTTTATTCCATTCATGCTCTGGGTGGCTACTGAGATGTGAAAGTTTATCCCTGTGTTGAGGCTCTTATAGAGTTACTTGTTGTTATTGTTTGTTTATTTGTCTGTTACCTTTCATTTGATTTTGGGGTTAGTATATGTGTGTGTTTTCCATTTTGAAGTCAAAATGTATACTGTGATTTGGGGGTTGGTATATGTGAGTGTTTTCCATTTTGCAGTCATGATGCATCTCTGTTTTCCTGAATTCTTAAGGATAATTTGGTTGATCTTTTCTTTCTTTCTTTTGTGGTTAATACCGTCTTAGTATCTCTTATAGAACTGATGTGGAGGCAGCATAAACTCTTAGGGATTGAATTTCTGGGAAGAGTTGTATTTCTCCATCACTGATGAAGCTTAGCTTAGCTGGGTAGGAAATTCTTGGTTGGCATTGTTTATACTTGAGATATACTTGAGAATTTTGAAGATTGAACTCCAGTCTCTTCTAGCCTGTGGCATTTCTTTACATAAGTCTACTGCTATTATAAATTGGTCTTCCCCAGTAAATAGTCTGACCTATCTCTCTTGCTACCTTTTGGATTTTTTTCTTTTATTCTACTTTTGTAAGTGAATTACTATGTGTCTAGGAGCTGGTCTTCTCATTTGATGCCTTGCAAGGATTCTCTGAATCTCTTATGTTGAAATGGTCACATTTCTGATGAGGTGAGGGCAGTTTTCTTGGATAATTTCATGGGATGTTTTTCTAGGGTGGTCTCTGTGTTACTATCTGCCTCAGGAATGCTGATTAGTTGTACATTTGGTCTCTTGCTAAAATTGCACATCTCTTGGAGGCTCTGTTCTGTGTTTTAAGTTTACTTTCTGTTTTTAACAGTTTGGTCTAGTTCCATATTTTGGTCCTCAAGCTCTGAGATTCTTTCTTCTGCTTGGTTAATTTTGCTTTCCATGCTTATCAGCTTATTTATTTCATTCACTATATTCTTTATTTCTATCATCTCAGTTATCAACTCCTTCATTCTTTCCTCTTGTCTCTCCTCATTTCTATTCATTCTCTCTTAATATTTTGATGTCTAGGTTTGTGGTTTGAGACTAGTTGTTCTGCGGTCTCTTCATTGTTTTAGTTCCAAAGTCTGTATTCTCAGGTGCTGTCTTCCCAGGAGTCTGGAGAGTACCTGTGTTCTTCCTTTGGTTCTTCTTCATTTGTGATGGTCTCCTCTTCCTTTCCCCCCACTAATTCTGTTGCTCAGCGATGGGGGATAGCTTTCACTTCTGTTTGCTCAATCCCCTATTCTTCCTTATGTAAATCCTCTGGATTTGTTCAATTTTGAATCCAGACTGGGTGTATGTGTGTGGGGGGGGGTAGTCTTTTTGCAGTTTGAGATTTGATTAAGGTGTAATGGAGGAAATTGTGGTTTGGAAGCTATCTGCAGATCACACTATCCACTGACTGGTGTGTGGGCCCCCTGGGACCCACTTCCCACCACATTACAATCTGTCCATGTTGTAGGGGAATATGCATGCCCCCTAAAACCAAAATGATTTAAGAAAAAGGAAAAGAACAGAGCAAGAAATAAGGGAAATGAAAGGAAGATGAAAAGAAAGAAGGAGAAGGAAAACAGACACGCATATAAACAGATAAACAAACAGTTTTTAAAAAACAGACAACAACAAAAGCCAAAGATACACTCTTCCTGAAATATACCTGTATGCAAAAAAAGAGGGAGAAAAGGGGGCAAGTCAAACCAGAAGATTCTCACAGAAAGCTGTGTGTGGAGAGAGCAGAGCTAAAAGAAAAGAAAAAAACCTCCCTCTTGTGGCCACTTCTAGAGCTTCAGGTTCCCTTCCCGTTTTCTTTTTTAAATCTGGTATACTCCCAGTGCTTTTGGCACAGTAGGGAGTAGGCTCTGGCCTCAGAGCCCCTCCCCTCTGCTCTCAACCCATAGGCTGATGGGGCTGCTCTCCACGTGGGTCAGATGCCCCACAGACTGCTGGAGGAAGAAGGGTGACTGCCGCTAGGTCTCACACTCCAACTGCATGTGTCTGTAATTGATTCAGTATCCAGCATGGGGCTTCTGTCTCTCGATTATGGTGCGCCCAGATTATCCTCTCTGGGCAAATGATGGTGATCCCAGAAGGGTGTGGAGATTGCCCTTTGGTCACTAGATGCAGACTTCCCAGCATCAAGGGAGCTAGAGAAGGTCTTCACTGGGCTCTGGTAAAAAGAAAATGGTGTCCACTGGTGTTTTATCTTCTGGCGGAACTCAGCTTCAGATCTCCTCCTGCATCCTCAGTGCAGTCCCCATTGCTAGTTCCCAGCTGTCGCCACAGGTGGTGGTATAAGTCAGCGGTCGCTAATCTCTGCTTCCTTTTCCTGAGAGGTTCCCCAGGAATGGCGGATCCTTCTGCACATGGCGGGTGGCAAATCCGGAGCAGTGTCAAATTGCAGCTGCTTCTGCAGAGGGGCCTTGGGCACTTGATCCCATGTCTCCTCTCAGTTGGACATTCACTCACCCACTTGCACACCCAAATGGATACAGATTAGTCCGTATGTACACTAACCCATGCAGAGACTTTCACACTCCAACCAGTTCCATTGCCATGTTGTCCCACCTCCCTCAACTTGATACTTTGAAAATAAAGGAACATTTGCTCCAGATTGGAATTTTTATAGTTAGTATGTAAGCTGAAAAAAAATCTTGTAAAAAATTTCTTTCCTGTCAATTCCTCTAACACAAAGAAAGAAACTGTTTTCTATCATTTCTTTTCTTAAAAAATGTAAGAACCAGCTTGATTATTTTTCCTCTGTAATCTCTTAAGAACGTTTGTATAAAACAAGCATTAATTAAACTGTGATAATGTAGCCTAAACCAAAATGCTTGCTATTAAATGGTAAGAGTTGTTTTCATAATTACATATGTGGACTAGTTACCTATATCTTTATTCCCTTGGAGTTAGTTAATTTTAGCTGGATTGGAGTGTCAGGGAAGGTGGTTCACAGTTTTGAATACTAAAGAAGTACCAGAACACATTATCTTCCAAATATTCCAATGAGCATTAGACATTAATAGTTTAATGCCACTTTCAAGTAACCAAAAGCCTAAGATTTGTGAATAAATTATAATTTCTGATTATAATTTATTCTGGGTCTGTGGTCTAGTGTAGCAGACAAAGTATTGATCTAAGAGTCAGAAATGTGATTTCTAATACTGGCTATAGCCAAGACAATTTATCTCTTTAAGTTTCAGTATCCTTACCTGTAAATAAAGGACTTGGAAGACACTGGTCTTGTGAAACAGTATAAATCAGCTTTTAGATAGGTCTAAAAGCTCTGAGTTCTCCACTTACCTAACTTGGAATATTAACCTTGTATGCTGTTAGACACAGTGATGTCTAAAGAAGCTGAATGATTGCCACCTGCACTCTACCACACACCTGCTGACTTCTATTCATTAAGTGGGTTTACACTTGGTTGTGCTTGTTCTTAAACCCATTTATGCAATTTTCATATATAATTGTCATTTGTATACTATTTTATTCAATAAATATGATTTGAATACTATTAAAAAATTAACTAATGGTATGAATTAATAATATGTTAACAAACAATATGAATGTGTGAAGAAAATGTGATATTATAACTGGAGAAAATTGGTAAAAGTGACTTTCTTACTAAAATTATTCCTTAATTAAATATGGCAACACAACTGTAAAATAGTTTTTTAAATCTGAAAATAATCTGTACTCAGTTTTGCATTCTATATTTGGAGTTTTGCTCCATTTAAAGAAACTCAAGAGTCTCAAGCTTTGAGAAGTTGTGCAATACTCAGTGGGCAAACACATTCCAACTATTATAATTGTACAATTGTAACATTAAAAATAAAATTATTTTTCTTTCAATTTATGTGTCTTACTTTTTTCAAACAGCTACTCAGTTGTTAAGACATTTTTGTTTATTAAATTTGGGAGCCAAACTATTTACAGACCTGCTAGGTATTTGTTTTCACCTAAGAGCACCTTGGAAAAAAATTACTGGGATAATATGGGCACCGTGATCCTACAAAGTTTGAGAATCTCTCCCCTGGAGGATGGTAGAGACATCAGACAAAAGGAACATGTCTAATACTTATGTCTAATACTTATATTAGCATGTTTCAGAATGTATCTGTTATAGCAGCTAATATTATAGTAACTAATACAATGATTTTAATTAATATAATCAGTGAATGAAACTGATTCAAGGTGATGTACTGTGAATCAGTTTCAGACTGGGAAGTAGACCCTCTAGACATATGATTTAGTCTCAATCCTATCTCCCATTAGCTATGTAATTCATGCAGATCACTTTGTACTACTGGCATTGATTTAAATATCTGTAAATGTAGGACATCAGTCCCTTGCTACTGTCTCTTCCAGCCCTAACATTGGCTATATATAATTGCTACCTGTTCCCTTCGTCCCAAGTCTCTCATATGACTCCTTCCCTGTCTGGTTCCCATTTCTTCCTTCTCACGGCGTCACAAGAGTCAGCTCATTTTTATTTTCCTTATAACTGATACACCTACTGTATTTCTTGAGTTTCTGTTCAACCAACACCAGATTTAGAAGGGGAGCCTACCCCTAGAACTTCACTTCCATGTGATCTAGGAAAACAAGTAGGCATTCTGAAAGATTTAGTACTAATAACATTGGAAGTCAAATCAGGGATAACCAAAAGCAGTAAACAAAATTCACAAGGCTCTAAGTGTATTAAAATTTGTAAAACAGTATGTTTTCTGTTACTTTGCCACAAATCCCATTCCCTGCTAGTCATTCTTCACTATAGCTCTGGAGAAGGGAAAAGTAAGAAAAGTAGATCTCACATCTGGAGAAAATATATAGATATATAAAAAAAGAAAACTTGGACGAAAGCAATCAGAGGAAGGAAGTCTGCCCCTTCTGGCCCCCAGAGAAGTGTAGAAGAGAGGAGAAAAGTTAGAAGAAGGAGATGTGAGTGAGGAGATGTGTGTTTTGACCTTCCTTCTCTGGCCCAAAGTCTCAGAGGAGAAGGTATATTAGACAGGCTAAGGGGCGAAACAGAAGCAGAAGGAATTGTTGCTCTACTTTCCATATGGAACTCTGAAGGAAGATTGAGTTATAAATTGACATCATACCCAGGGTGGCTGTAGCAAAGGAATGTTGGTGACATGGTGAGTATAGGTAGGAAATGATTCCAGAGCCTCCTTTGATGCACAAGTATCCTGGAAGGGATTCAAAACTTCCCACATGCTCTCTTGAGCAATGCAGAAAAGAGCTTATGAGATAGCTTTTCATATGTTCCTCTGGCGATATGACCCTATAATCTCAAACTGCTGAGAAGCATCAAAGCCAGACCTCAGAGCTAAGGTGGGACTTAGCCAGCGGGGTGAAGGCCTAGCTTTGACACCAAAAGAGCAAAAAAATGAGTTCACCATCAAAGATGTTAACACAAAAGATTATCTTCGCAGAGGCCAGACAAGTCAGAGAACATTACAAGAGGATAATTCTCCTCCCAACTACCTGAAGTCTTAGACACTCTTTCCCAGTCACATGCCAGCTTGGAATGATGCAGACGGAGAAGGAGAAAAATCCTAAAAAATAAGGGTTTTTGTTGTTGTTGTTTTTAAAGACAGAGTTATTTAATGAAACCATTTAAATTAACAAATCAAATTGAGCATATGGGATTTGACCGAATACTTTTTCTCCATTACTCTATTACCTTTATAAGGATGATGACTAGTTATGAGAAATAAAGATGTTTTATTTGCACATCTGAATATAGCATACAATATTTTGATAATTCTACACGACATTAATGAGTACTTATGCTATGCCAGGTACTATGCTTGCTACTTTGATTAGGGTCTTTGACTGAATCAATGGAAGTCCAATGGCTTTCTAATCTCCTCTTCTTTGCAATCAAGACTCCTCTTCCCCTGTCCTCCAGTGCTGCACTGTATCAAATCGGAACCCTCTTCCATGGAGTCTTCATCTCCAGTACCAGGTTTGCCCAACTTCCGTAAAGAGTTTTAAAAACTCATCCACGGTGATTGTTAAAACTAAGGCTTCCTAGGATACTCACTGAGTCACATTGCTTCAGTGCACCTGGAATGGGGTCCAGGTATTTTTAACAAGGACCCCAAGTGACTCATCACTAGAGAACTCTGGGAAAATCTGGCTCTATTATCTATTCCATAGATTGCAATCTGCCCCTATAGTCATTTGCATTTCAATAAAATGGTTCCACCATTGATCTTGATGCTTAAGCCAAACTCTTAGAAGTTCTTGATTCTGCATTCTCTCACTCCTAAGTACAATTCATTACTCACACCTTTGATGCTGTAATCAAATTATGTCTCAATCCATTTCTCTCCATCTTCCTCTGTTAACGCCACTATCATCTTCCAGCCCAAACTTCTACGACTCTTGGCAATGTTTCTGCTTCCTCTCCTCCTCTTTTTCACTATATTCTACATTCAGCAGAGAAAATCATCTTAAAACATAAATTGAATTTTGTTTTTTTGTTTTGTTTTTGTTTTTTGAGTTGGAGTCTCACGCTGTCACCCATACTGGAGTGCAGTGACCGCTCCCGGCCACCGCAGCCTCGACCAGCTGGACTCCAGCGATCCTTCTGCCTCAGCTTTCCAAGTAGCTGGAACTACAGGCGCACCTACCACGGCCGGCTCATTTATTGTAGAGATGAGGTTTCGTCAAGTTGCCCAGGCGGGTCTTGAACCCGTGGGCTCAGGCAATCCACTCACCTCAGCCTCCCAAAGGCGTGGGATTACAGGCTGAGCCACCGAGCCAAACTCGTGTTATACTTCTGATTAAATCTTTTAAGGGATTATACTTAAGAGAGAATTCAAACTTCTTTCTCATGGTTCAGGATCCTGCATGTTCTGGCCTTAACTACCTCACCAACTTCATGCAAAACCTTTCTTTTACCCCATCCCAATCACACTGGTTTTCTTTGAGGTTTGTAAAATCAACAGGATCTTGCCTGACTCATGGCTTTTTGTACAGACTTTTATTCTGCATGTGGCATTCTTTGTCCACTCTTTGGAAGATCAGTTCCTGTTCATACTTTAGCTCTCACCTGAAGTTTCACTTTCTTGGGGAAGACTTCTGATCACCCTATAAAAAGTAAACTGTTGTACCATATATAGTAGAATTGTTTCTTCATCTTAATCTCAGGCTATTGTCCGTGTCCTTCATGTCAGATATCATAATTTGTAAATATTTTTGTTTGTTTAGTTTTTCATGCATTTATTTATTTTTAGCTTTCCAACTAAAATGGGAACTCCACAAATGTAAGATTGCATCTGTTGTGTACAACATAGAACATGGCACTCAGTAAATATCTGCTGAATGAATGAATAAATAAATAAAAGCTGAAATTATTAGGCCTTCAAACTGCCATTAATTTGAGAGAAATAGAATACCTTTTCAAAGCTCTTTCTGGAAAACACAACCTGTGAAATTTCCTCACAGACATGGCAGAAAAAAATGTGTCAATATGCCAGTTCTCCAAACTAATTCTCTAGAATCAGAACAAGGGAGAGGTGGGCAGAGACACAAGACATCTAGATAATTTTGGAGAAGAGTAATACTCTGGTTCCCTAAACAAACTTGCAACATAACCCATATTCTACTCTTAAATACAAATTCCCACCATGTATGAAGAATGTATGTCATAGACTCATGTCTATAGGCCTATTTGATAATAGCTGAGTTTAAACACACAAACAAAAAATTAGCACGTAGACAACTGAGACAGTCACAAAAATCTGGAACTTTTACACCATTTCTATTATTTGTATCTGTTCCTTGGGAAACACACCATAACATAAATGGTTTTATGTTTATATCTATGTATCAACAACGTTATAGTATATTGTTTCTTTGAGCATTTTGAAAAGTGATCTCTATTTTCCTTCTAGGTATATACTTACAATTGGACATCACTCTCAGGAGTTTGTGACTATGTTCTCTATACTCATATTTTTTGTTTTTTTATTGTTTCTGGGCACATGTCATGGTTGACCTCAGTTCCACAAGATTTTTTTTTTTTTTTTTTTGCCACTGTTTAAAATAACTATATCATAAGGCTTTTTGTTAAATTTTTGTGGTTTTGTCTTTCTCATGGTTCTTAAAATTAAACTGTTTAGTACCATTTTATATCCAACTTGAAATCTCAAATGAATTACTTTCAAGGAGTTCATGGACTTTTGAAATGTTTGGACTGTACAAGGAACAATCTTATTTCACACATTTAAAGGGTCATATTCAAGAGAAAGTAAATTACATCCTCTCTTAGTGTCAAAAGATAATTGGAAAATCTCATTTCCATTTTTTGATCATGAATTTTCTCTTTCTCTGCTAATAAAGAATTCTGAAATGGTATTATCACCACATTTGTTGCTTGATGGTTATCTTATTTCCAAATTCCTTCTTTAACACTAATGAATGTGCAGTAGTTCTCCAAAATGATCCTGTTTATTTATAGTATATCCTGTGACATTAAATCCTTTCTAACCTCCACCTCTGGGACATATATTATTGCTCCAGCTGTATTTACTTTCTAAAATGAGATTTGGGATGAGTTACTAATCTTCACAATCCAATGAAATGCCTTCATCTTCTGAAATTTTATTCACCCTGAGAGACAAAGGAGTTGGGCTTTCATTGACTAAAGAGTGGTCCTTAAATGACACTAGATACCAATGACTGTTGGCATTCAGTAGTGGATCATTTCAACAGCTTTTACAATTTACAAATTTAGGGATATAGTTCATTTCATGAAGTATACAGTAGAGAAAAATAAAAACTCATCAAAGAGTAGATGCTGGCCAATTAGTCTTACTCCCTAGTTAGATATTTTCCCCATTCTTGTCTTCAATGACCTGCAAGTTACTAAAGTGTACAAAATAATCACTTTCATATATTTAATAGTGCCAAAGTAAGATATTTACATATGTTTGGTCACTTTTTTGACAGTAGAAATCAAAATTGATTTATTTTTGCTTACTTTTTGTACTAATAATTCTAGGATGTCAAAGTGGACTTCTAAGAAAAGATTTTGCTACACAAATGATGACTCACACTCATAATAAAAAATCAGTAGCCTCCTGGCTAAACAAAAAAGGAATTTAGCTAAACAAAGCATAGTATATCCATGGAATGGAATAATATGTATCATCAAAAAGACACTGTAGAATCTTAACATATGTATCAGTAAATGTTTACTGAGTACTCAGTATGTTCCAGACACTGTGCTGGGTCCTAGGATCTCAATGATAACACAAACAGACATAGCCCCCAACCTGGAGATTAAAAAATACAATACACAAAAGGTATATGTTTGGCAAAATTTAAATTATAATATATTATATATTTAATTATAATTTATTATACACACACACACACACACACACACACACACACACACACTGCTAAACAAAAATTATGGGAAGTTGTTGTTTTGAAATGAGCCCTTGCATGGGGCCCCAATAGACCAGTCCAAACCAAAAGGTAGCCACTCAATCTAAGTGCCACATAACCAAACTAAAACTTTAAGAAAGCAGATAGATTACCAAACAGACCAGTTTTTCCTGAAAACAGAAGGTTGTAGTCTATGTAGATCAGTGTAATAATGTCCCCGCTGCTTTAACCCTTACAAAAAGTAAATAAATAAAGTAACCAGAAGTAACCAGACATTAACCAAAGAGCTTTTCTTCTATTGTTCTCTTTACTTGCTTCAACCTTACAAAACTCACTGTTCTGCCATTGCCCAGTGGGAGCTCTCATTTTATTTTGTAGAATGGAGGCTGCTCCAATTCACAAATTTCAAATAAAAACCAATTAGATTTAAAACTAAATTTGTTGTAATTTTGTCCTTTGATAACACATGAAAACACTGGTGAACACATTATTTTCATGAATGATAGGACTACAAAAACTTTAATTTGCTTTTTCAGCATTTGCTACAGCAGCGATCCTTTATTTTTATCAAAAAGAAACAACTTGAGATACATTTTTCAGAAAAATGCTGCAAGTCTGTATATCATGGCCATCATTTGAGAATGTTAAAAATGTAAATGTTAAATAAGTAGATGCCAAGATATCTATATTAAGGAATAATGTGATTATAAACAAAGAAATATTAATTTCCCTTTCAGCCAATCATCTACCACTCATTGAATGTTTATATGCACAGCATCATGGCAAATACCATAGACTACTTTATAGGTTGATTGTTTGCCTTTTTATAAAATGCTTTCTATGTGTAGCAAAAGTAGTGAGATTCTGCATGATCATAACTGAAGCTGAAGGGCACATACAGGTAGTAATTTTAATTATTATCTTCTAATGATGAATACACTTGCTCTTACTCCATAAAATGTTTGGCCACCAACTGATGTAACTTCAGGGTAAATTGATGTTTGTTTCATCCCCACATGGATTTGTATTAAGATACATTAAGGTATCTTGTTAACTACACATTCTCATTTATTGTGGGGTTTTTTTTTTCCTTTAGTAAATACAAGGTGAATTCAAATGAATAAACCAAATTAAAGAGTTTGGTTGTTTAGTAAAACCTAAGGGAGATTGTATTCATTGTGTGTCATAACTCTGAGCATAATGAAGACAAGACTTTTTCCCCAGTGTTCATTTTGTGTGTTAAATGCTTTAATCATTTTGAGCATAAGGACTTTCCTTTATTATGACTGCAATGCTAGGAAGGTCTAAGGTTGTGTTTCTTATACAATCAATGATAAGAATAGCCCACATTTAGAAAATGGTTTGTATTCAGATTTTCCAAAGTCATTTGTATGTAATTTTTGGTTGCTCTTTCCTATTTGTTTATCATAAACTTCTTCCACCTAACAATTTAAATTAGGTCAAAGTTTTATGAACCTCACTGGCTGACTGTATTAGATTTTAAATATCCTGACTAGATATGTACATTGGGATGAGGCTAGGAAGTTGGGAAAATTATGCTTAAACTACAGTGTTGCATTTTTTGGTTTCTATTCTTTTGTGCTCTCAGAAATATTTGTGATGTTTTCCCTTCAGATTATTGTTAAAAGCTTTTTAATTCCACTCTAGCTTTGTTTAAATTATTTGTTTAAATCCACCCTAACTTTGGGGGCATAGTAGTTTAAACAGCCTTGAAGACATACTGAGTTTGGTTTAAACCCTAACTGTGATAACTTGGGCAATTTATTTAACCTGGGGATAGTTTTTTTGTTTTTGTTTTTGTTTTTTCATAGCTAAAAGGGGAAACTACTACCTACCTTGCAGGATTGCCATTTGGAATAAATGTGATGATGCATAGAAAATGCTAATGTTTAATAAATGCTGGTTATTGGCAGCGTTGCTTATACAATGTGAAATCAAGCTAGAAATACATAAGGACAATGGCAAATAATATTGATCCATTCTTAGGGATCTTTATTACATCATTGAATCTGACTTTCACCCTAAAACTAAAAAAAAAAAAAATTCTTGAAACCACAAACTTATTTATCTCAGCCTAGGCTTGCTTTGAAAACAACCAATGATGGGATAGCAATTAACCGGTTCTTAGTGATTATTCCTTATGAGACTTCACGCCAACTAATAATTAAGTGCCAGGCAAGGGCCAACCATACTGCACCATCTCATCCATTCAGCCCAGGGACAGAGGATTAGTAAACACAAAACAGAATTATCTGATTTATTCCAGTGATGAGCTTGTATTGCTATCAAAATAAGAAAAATATGTATTAAAAATTAAAATAAACAATCTTCAGAACAAAAAGAAAATGAAAGCTCAGCTATGCAAGCTTTGTTCCAAACACAAAATCAAATACTAGTAAAAAACAACAATAATAATAGCTGCCAACTAAGAGACCACCAACTGTATGTCAGGTGTAATTATTATACTCAATTCCTTATCTAGATTATTTTAGTTGACCTTCACTATAAGTGTGAGTCAGTCAGGAGCATTTGTTATACCCTTTTTACAGATGGGGGAACAGAATCTGAGATGTGAGTACATACCCAAGTCACAAGACAAGATATTGCATGAAAAGACGTTTGAAACCAGGCAGTCATATTTTAGAACCTCCATCTTTTCTGCATGGTCCTCTAACTTTCTAGACAAAGCCAACATTTTAGTAAAGATATATTCAACTTAATAGACTCCCTGGCATTAAATCCAGAGAAACACAACAAACCCCACACTCCTCCCATCCCGTCTATAAGGATGAGGGTCCTATTGCAAAGTCCTGTCCAGGAACATCTTAGGACCCATAATCAGTAGCATCTGTAAAAAAAAAAAAGGAACTCAATATTTATTACTTATCTGGGCAGTCTGTTAAGTTCTTTACTTGCCATATATCCTTTGTTTCTTCAAAAAATTGGGATGACTAATTATTATCTCCACTGAAGAAAACTACGACTTAGGGAGAGTAAGTAATGTGCCTAAGGTGATATAGTTAATGAGTGATGAGATAGATCTGGCTCTCAAATCTAGACCCTCTCATGCCAGAGTCAATACTTCAAAACAACATATTCTGCAAATACCTATATATTAGAGATATTTAAGATAAGACTTGTGTTTTTCACATTTGTATCCTTAGCTCCTAGAATAGAACTTGACATAAAGTCAATGTCAATAATAAATATAGACACATAAATAACATTTACTTTGGGTGAGACACTCAAAACACATTGTGTGAGAGTGTGTGTGTGTGTGTGTGTGTGTGTGCGTGTGTGTGTGTGTGTGTAAGCTCACATAATATGTATAAACTCATTTAATCCTTGCAACAACCCTGCAAGGATGATAATGTTTTTATCTCCACTTTTCAGATGAAAAACTGATAAATGAATGAGAGATTGAAGAAAGGAAGAAAGGAAAGGAGGGAGGAGAATGCGAAGAAGAAGGAAAGAATATTTAGAATATGGAAGTTGGTTTCACTGAACAGATTGCTTCTATGACCCTGTTCATCTGTGCAGCCCAAATATGTGCCATACGAAATAGATCTCACTGCTTCAGCTCTGCCTGGTACAGAGACAATTAATGATTTTGTATGATTAAGAATTTACATCCCACTTGCATTATTAGTCACTGTTCTGACTTAAAATGTCACCAAAACTCAATGGCTTCTCTGGGCATATAGGCACAGCTGTGCCATTCTGTTTCTGTGAATCTTAAAGTGTTTATATGACATGCTGCACAATCACTCTGTAGGTAAATTTTCAACAAAGTTGTCTGAATGTCATCTCGAAAAAGACCAAATTTGGCAGCTGTAATGACACAAGAGACAACATTCTAGAGACAAGAAGACAAGTACTAGAGGCAAAAGAGCAGAGACAGCCAGGGAAAAATCCAGCTCAGCAGGTAAGGGGAACCTGTGAGAAGGGATCTGACAAGCAGGTTGGACTAGAGTTTGCCAAGTAGACTATACTTTCCCAGCTACAACTGCTGTTTGGAGTTAGATCTGCCATCCCTGGGAGTCTGGGGGAAGCTAGAAGGCGAAGTGGAAAATTTTGGCCCCAAATATAGGCAAGAACCCAGCTACTGATTTCAGAGTACAAAATCAGGCCAAAGCTGTCTGTGAACTCCATTTTATCTCAGTCACGTAATGAGCTAGGTGGGGCCTTTTAAATTCTTCTAATTGTAAGATTACTCCCTGAAGCTAGTGTAGACCGGATTTTTGATGTGCATGTTTACTTTGGGTTCAGTTATTCTGCTTATGTCTACATAGTTTTAAGTTTATTTTCATGAGTTTTTCATTCAGCATATGGCATCATTTGCAAATGATGATCATGCTGTCTCCATTTTCCCAGTTACTGTAGCCTCCTATCCTCATCTTTTTTACATTGCATAAAGCTTTGAGAACAGTATAGTACACGGCCATATTTTCTCATCCCAAACCCTTGGGACCAGATACATTTGGGGATTAAATTTTTTCAAATTTTAAATGTAGAAATACTATACTATTTCCTATAGTAAGGCATAAGGCAGCACTCCTTAACCAAACATATTAACATTCCTTTAATAAAAACAAAATGAATATCCTAAAATGAATAGAGACTATACAGCACTGTATATCAGTAAAGGACAGGTTTTACTGTCAAATGAATTATTTTAAAAAAGAATTCTGGTTTCAGAGGTTTGGGATTTCATCGTTGCAGATATACCACTATGAATACAAAGTAAGAAACAATGGATATAATGGGGATATTTTTTTCAGAAGGGACAAAGTAGATGAGACTAGCGAGGAGAGAAATGCCAAGAGAGAATGAAATTGTAGGGAAGAGAGAAGGAAAGACTGAGGCAGTATTACCCCAAAGAACTGGGAACACATGACCCCCAGAACTCATACATTTTGGACAAATTGAAGAAGCCTATCATTTTTTAATTGACAAATTATAGATGCATATAAGTATGAGGTACATATGGTTTTATGATTTTTATAAAAATGTGTAATGGTCATATAAGTTATTTAACATATTAGTCATCTCAAATACTTAATTTTTTGATAAGAACATTTGAAATTTACTCTCTTAGTGAAATTTAAGTGTATGTATTCAATTATTAGCTATATTCACTATGCTGTGTATTGATCTCAAAAAAGTAAAACAAGAGAAAACATTTTAAAATCAAACTAATTCCTCCCATGTACCTGAGGCTTTGTACTCTTGGACTATCATCTTCCTGTTACCCTAACCCCCAGTCTTTGGTAACCACCTTTTTACTTTCTGCTTTTCATAAATTAAATTGTTTTAGATTCTACATATAAATGAGAACATTAGGCATTTGTCTTTATATGTTTTGCTTATGTTCTCCAATTCCATCCAAGTTGTCATAAATGATGGAAGTTCTTCCTTTAAAAAAAAACTGAAGAATTTTCCATTGTGTATATATATATATTTTTTTTTTTGTCTATTCATCTCTTGATGAACACTTAGGGTTTTTTTCCATATTTTAGCTATTATGAATGGTGCTGCTTATGAACATGGGAGTGCAGACATCTTTTCAGTATAGTGATTTCAGGTCTTTTGAATAAACACCCAGAAATGGGATAGTGGGGTCATATAGTAATTCTATTTTTAGTTTTTTAGGAACCTCAGTGCTGTTTTCCATAATGGTTGTACTAATTTGCATTTCCACCAACAGTGTACAAGGGTTTCATTTCTCTATATCTTCACCACTTGTTTTCTCCTGTCTTTTTGATTATAGCTGTTCTAAGATGTGTGAGGTGCCATCTCATTGTGGTTTTAATTTGCACCTCCCTAATAATTAGTGATGTTGAGCATTTTTTCACGAATCTGTAGGCCATTTCAATGTCATCTTTTAAGAAATGTTGATTGAGGTCCCTTGCATTTCTTAACCAGGTTATTTTCTTTCTGCAGAGTTATTTCAGTTACTTACATGCCCTGAATATTAATCCTTTTATCAAATATATGGCTAACAAATATTTTCTCCTAATTTGTAGGTTGTCTCTTCACTCAGTTAATTGTTTCCTTTGATGGGCAGAAGCAGTTTTATTTTTATATAATTCTGTTTGCTTATCTTTGCTTTTGTTGCCAGTGCTTTTGGAATTGATGCTAAAAAATTATTACCCAGACTAATGCTGTGTGAGTGTTCTTCTATGTTTTCTTCTAGTACTTTTGCATTTCTAAATCTTATGTTTAACTCTTTAATTCATTTTGAAATGATTTTTGTATTAGGTATAAGGGTCCAGTTTCATACTTTTGCATATGAATATCCAGTTTTTCTAACACTATTCATTGAAAAGACTCTCATTACATATTCTTTGTACCTTTGTCAAAGATTAATTGACCATAAGTGCTTGAGTTCTTCTCTGGGCTCTCTATTCTATCTCATTGGTCAATGTGTCCATGTTTATGCCAGTACCATGCTGTTTTAACCAACTCTCCATAAACTGTTCCAAAAAATCAAAGGGGAGGTGATACTTTCAAACTTTTTGCAAAACCAGCATTACCCTGATATCAAAACCAGACAAGGATATAACAATAAACAAAACTATAGGCCAATATTCTTGATGAACAGAGGTGCAAAAATTCTCAGCAAAATACTAGAAAACTGAATTCAACAATACATTAAATAATTATTCACCATAATCAAGGCTGGTTCTCAGCCTTCTTGTTATTGGTGTACTAAAATGCTACAGGTTTGCATGCATTGATTTTGTATTCTAAGACTTTACCAAAATCTTTTATCAGTGATATGAGGTTTTTGTCAGAGTCTCTAGAGTTTTCTAGGTATAGAATCATATCATCTTCAAAAAGGGAAAATTTAACTTCTTCTTTTCCTGTTTGGATACCTCTAATTTCTTTTTCCTGTCTGATTGCTCTGGCTAGAACTTCCAGTACTATGTTAAATAGAAGTGGTGAGAGTGGACATCCTTTTCTTGTTCCAGTAATTAGGAGGAATGCTTCTGGCTTCCATTCATTATATACGATGTTGGCTACAGGCTTGTCTCTAGGTGGCTCTTATTATTTTGAAAAAGGTTTCTTTGATGTCTAGGTGTTTAAGTGTTTTTTTTCAAGAAGGCATGTTGGATTTTATCAAATGCTTTTTCTGCATCTGTTGAGGGATAATCATTTGGTTCTTGGTTTTTCATCTGTTATGTGGTGGGTTATATTTATTGATTTGCGTATGCTGAACCAACCTTGCATTCTGGGAATGAAGCCCACCTGCTCATGATGAATGATTCTTGTAACGTGGTGTAGGATGCAGTTTGGTAAAAATCTTGTTAAGAATGTATGCATCTGTGTTCATCAGGGAAATTGGCCGGTAGGTTTCTTTCTTTGTTGAGTCTTTGTCATTTTCAGGTCTCAGGATGACATTGGCTACATAGAATGAACTACAGAGGAGTCCTCCCTTCTTGATTGCTTGGAATACTTTCAATAGGATTGGTATTAGCTCTTTTTGGTGCATCTGGTAAAATTCAACTGAGAAACCATCTGGCCCAGGGCTTTTCTTGGCAGGGAGGTTTTGAATTACTTAATCAATTTCTTGGTTTATTATTGGTCTGTTTAAGGTTTCAATTTCTTCCTGTTTCAATCTTGGGAGAGTGTGTGTTGCCAGGAATGTATCCATTTCCTCTAGATTTTCTTGCTTACTCACTTACAGAGGTTCAAAGTAATTTCTGATAATCATTTATATTTCTTCAGGAGATGAAAACTTTTCCACTAAGATCCACGCAAGACAAGGGTGCCTACTCTTTTTTTTTTGAGTTGGAGTCTCACTCTGTCACCCAGACTGGAGTGCAGTGGCCGCTCCCGGCCACCACAGCCTCGACCTGCTGGGCTCTGGTGATCCTTCCACCTCAGCCTTCCAAGTAGCCAGAATTACAGGCATGCGCTACTACGCCCGGCTGATTTTTTTGATTTATTGTAGAGATGAGGTCTTGCTTCCCAGGTGGGTCTCGAACCCACGGGCTCAGGCAATCCACTCACCTCAGCCTCCCACAGGCGCAGGATTACAGGCTGAGCCACCGAACCTGGCTAGGGTGTCTACTCTTACTACTCCTATTCACAATAGCACTAGAGGTCCTAGTCATAGCAATTAGACAAGAGAAAAAATAAAAGTCATCCAAATTGGAAAGGAAGAAGTTATATTGACCTTTTTTGCAGATGACATGATCTCATATGTTGAAAACCATACAGATGCTTAAAAAAAAAACTGTTAGAACAGATAAATGAGCTCAGTAAAGTTACAGGATACAAAATCAACAACCAACAATCAGTGATTGTCTAAACTAACAATAAACTTTCTGGAAAAAAAAATCAAGAGAATAATTTCATTTATGAGGTACAAGAATTCCTTAGGAGTCAATTTAACCAAGGAGGTGAAAGACCTGTACACTAAAAACTATAGAATATATATTAAAGAAATTGAAGAATACACAAATAAATGGAAAGATATCTCGTGTTCATGGATTGGAAAAATTAGTGTTGCTAAACTATCCATTCTACCCAAAGCATCAACAGATTCAATATAATCTGTATCAAAATTCTATTGTCATTTCTCATAGATGTAGAAAAAAATCCTAAAATTCATGTGGAACCACAAAAAAACCTTGACTAGCTAAGCTAATCATGAGCAAAAATCATGAGCAAATATGGACACATCACACTACCTAATTTCAAATTAGACTACAAAGAGCCCTATCTCTAGATGTACCCCTAGAACCAGAGCACCCTGAAATACACTGTAGTATAGCACTTATCACACTTATTTTATTTCTATACAGGGGATTAACTTCACCAGGGCTCTATTATAGCTTTATTATCTTTGCATTCCTGAAAACATCTAGCATATGACTCATATTTGCAGCTGTTTAATAAATCTACTTTTGCAGAATTTTTTTTGTGTGTATAAGATATTGAATAGAGAAGAAAGAAAATGTTTTCTAGAAGGCAGTAACCTTGGCCATATCATATGCAGCATATATCAACAATTTCTATGACAGTATTAGTTCAAAGAGATGTCTGAAAAGTCATGGCAGACTCAGAAGAGCCTGTAAAAGACAGCATGCTTCAGTTACTCAGCCTCAATGCTGAAAGTGAACAAAAGTTTGATCTCACTGGGTTATGGGGCCACTGCAGAGGAGAAAACCTTCCTTGAACAATAACCTTGCTTATTAAATAGCTCCAGGTCCTCTTGAATTCCACCTTTAAGCACCATTGTAAAATCTTTCCTGTGCAACTTTTTCAGCAACAATACTTTAACAATCCACTACTCTTTAGGTTTCTCTCTCAAATTCAATATGTTCATGATCACTCCTTTCTCTTTCTCTTTTGCCAGTCCTTAATTCTTCTCTTCTACTGCCAGTATCCCTATATTTTACCAGGCAACTTCTCCCCTGATGAATATGCACATCTAGCTGAAGCCTTATTAATCCTTACATTTAATGTGTACGATGCCAAACTCATGTGTTATCAGAATCCCATCTTTTTCCTGACTTTCAAATGTTTATAAACCAAATCACTATTTTTCCAGGCACAAACATTTAAAAAATTATATTTTCAAACAAAATCAGATTCTAAATACCTTTTCATTTCCATTTATGATTTCTTAGTCTTCCACTCAAACAATTCTCATAGTTTCTGCATGATTTCTTTTCTTCCCACATCGATAGCAATCTTAATCAGTTAGGAATTGCATGTAGCTATGAGTAATAGCGCTCTGAAAAATAGTGACTGAGTTTGTTTTTCTCTCTTTCGTTCAGTTTTCTTCTAACTTTTTTCTCCACCATAATTATAAATGAACCCTTCTCCTTGAACTTTAAAGATGACTTCTGGAATTCAAACCGTCATGTTAATTTCTAGAAAGAAAGAAGAAAAGTCTAAGGAAAAATGACAAAGAGCCTCCTTCTTAAGGAACTTCTCCAGAAACCCACGAAATAACTTCTGTGTAGAATACAGTCTTATGTCCCCATAACCATAAGGAAACCTGGGACATATAATTTTTAGCTGGAATTTTCCATTCCCCTAAAATTAACATTGAGGGAGTAAAAGAAGTGAGAATGTTAAGTGAACAGTATTAAATGGTCAGTCTAGTATTTCTGGAATAAATCTGTGATGAAAATGAAATATTCAATATAACCTCATTGCCTACCAAATGTGTAACCAAATGTTCAAGCTTTCCCATGATCTAACTCCAGCCAATATTACCAGCCCTTTCTATTACTGTTCCTCAGAGTAGTAGTTCTCAGATTTTAAAGTGCATATGAGTCTCCTGGTATCTTGTTAAAATACAAAACTTGTTTCAGTAGATCTGTGGTGGGGCCTGAGGTTCCGCATTTCAATAAGTACCCAGGTAATCCTCATGCTACTGATCCCTAGAGTAGCAAGTTTCTAGAGCAGTGGTTCTCAGCTAGGTGCCCTTTTGCCCCCCAGAAGACATTTGGCAATATCTGGAAAAATTTTTATTTTTCACAACTTGAAGGAGCAGGGATTGAGATAGTGGGTGCTTCTTGGCCCAGGATGTTTCTAAATGCCCTACAATGCACAGGACAGCCCCCTACATCAAATAATTATTTGATCCAAAACATCGATATTCCCAAAGTTGAGAAATTCTGCTCAAGAGGTAGCCCATGCTTTAGAAAGATGAGATTAGATGATGTTATTCCAATATGCCCTTCATTTCCCTGTCCTTTCTATGTTACAACTAGTTCTTATCCTTCCTGTTTGTACTCAGTTTGACCAATTGACATCTCAGTTGTGTATCAAAGTCTTGATGTCCCACCTGCCTCATTAGTGCGTCCTAGCTCCTTACCTTAGGCTCTGACCTCTCTCTAAATTCAGCTATGTGTACTCCTCTGTCACATACACCCTGTCTCCATTTATATTCCAGAAATAGATCATAAATTGATCAAGGTGGATGCTGTTCCTTGATTACCTCCATGGTAGCTAACATTAACCTTGCACACTATTAAATGGGCTCTTATTTTACATAACATTCTAGGGGTACCCCCCAAAACCAGAATTTGCATATAAAATGTGTATTCTCTCACTTTCAAAGTACTCTTCGTTTGATGCACTACACTTATCAAGCCACTTTTTTCACTGCTCAAAACGGTTTTTTGAACTCATCAATTTTCATGCCATTTAGTGATTCTGTTGCTTTTTGTTTCATCTCTTCAACATCAGCAAAATGTTTTCCTCTGAGGATTTTTTTCATCTGGGGAAACAAAAAAATTCACTAGGGAAGAAACTGGGTGAATAGAGAGGATCTGGAGATCATGACATTTTTGCTCAAAAACTGCTGAACAGTCAGTGTGGTTTGGGCAGAGGTGTTGTTATGTAGGAAGAACCAGCCACCTGTTTGCCACAACTCAGGACATTTCTTCTGCAAATAGTCTGTCACATCACCATTAACTGATACACTGATGCTCAGTGGGTTCCTAAAACACTTACCTAGCAGGGGAACCCTGTACTACAAGGTACCCTCCCTTCAAAAGAAAATCCTGGGTTTTGAAGGGTGCCCCTCATACACAGATATTTAAGATAATTCTTAAAACAGGTTTGCTTATTTGTTTGTTTGTTTGTTTATTTTTGAGTTGGAGTCTCACTCTGTTGCTAGGCTGGAGTGCAGTGGCACACTCAAAGCCACCCTAGCATCGATCTGCTGGGCTCTGGTGATCCTTCTGCCTCAGCCTTCCAAGTAGCCAGAACTACAGGTGTGCTACCATGCCTGCATGCCTGGCTCATTTTTTATTTATTGTAGAGAAGAGATCTTGCCATGTTGCCTGGGCTGGTCTCCAGCCCACAGGCTCAGGCAATCCACTCGCCTCCGCCTCCCAAAGTGCTGGGATTACAGGCTAAGCCACCAAGCCCAGCAAAAACAGGTATATTTAATATATTACAATCACACATATAATGTACATATTAGGCCTTTAAAAAGGTTGTCGTGGTGCAGCTAACTCACCATGGCTCTATCTTTCTTATACTTTCTTTCTTATACCAAACACCTATGCAGATTGTAACGTCTTACAGTTATCATAAAACCCAAATGTGATTTCCACAGGCAGGTTTTAAATGCAGAAAAAAGAAAGCTTAAAACCCCTCATTTAGGGCCACTGTCTGACTTTTATTAAGTCTTTCTTGATTTTTTTTAAAGCCATGGTTCATGGACCAGCGCCTACTTACCTGGATGGCTGAGATTAAAATGAGTAATAGATTCTCCGTGCCATCAGGATGGTTTCTAATGCATTTTTCATTAAGTTGAACTCCCACTTGGGTCCTCTTTCTGAGGTTCAGACAGAGGTAAGAGAGGTATGTGTTTGCTTGTTTACTAGCATTTATACAGGGTTGCTCTTTTCTCATAAACCATAACAATTTGGGGCTTAACATGATTTCTGGGAAGGTAGAGACATTGTGTTTATTTGACCATCTGTTAAGAGAGTACTGATTCATTAGAACAGATTTCCAGCTTATTTACATTTCAGAACTTTAATAAAGTATTTTAGGCAAAGGTCAGATGGATAGCCTAATTTCTATTTAAAAAAAACCCACTTGCATATATATAAATATATATATATGCATATGCATCACCCATTCATATCTATATGCACACACATGCATACATTCATGCATATGCATACTCATAGTCTCTCTATGCACCCATCATATTCATAAATACATGTATACATGCATGTATACATATCCATAGCCCACACACACTCATCACACAAATATATATATATACTCACATGTATATACACACTCTTACATCCCCACACACATAAACCAATCACACATAAACCTGTACATACTCATATATTGACACCCTTATGTCCTATATGCACATAAGCACATACACATATATATCTACAATGGACTAGAAAGCAGCCCCCCAAAATTATCAGGTCTTAATTCCTGATACCTGTTACCCTGTTTTTGCAAAAGCATCTTTGCTAACATTACTAATGATCTTGTTTTGGGGAGATTATCCTGGATTATCCAGATAGGCCCTAAATGCCATCGCAAGGCAAGTGTCTTTATAAGAGAGAGGCTGGGAGAGATTTGAAAGAGAAGAGAGGAGAGGTAGAGGAGAGGAGAGGAGAAAGGCAGGGAGAGGAGAGGAGGGGAGAAAATGGAAGGGGAGGGGAGGAGAGGGAAGGGAAGGGAAAAGAAGAGAAAAGAGTTCATTTGAAGATAGAGGTAGATAGTGGAGTGATGTGGCTAAAATTCAAGGACTGCCAACAGTCACCAGCACCTGGAAAAGGTAAGGATCAAATAATCCTCTCCTAGAACCTCTACATGGAGACCTGCCCTTCTAAAACCTTGATTTCAATACAGTGATTACTATTTTTAGACTTCTAACCTCCAGAGCTGTAAGAGAATAAATTTCTGTTGCTTGAAGCCACCAAGTTTGAGGGAATTTGTTTCAGCAGCCTCAGGAAACTCATTTAGTACCCATCAATGAATACCCACACATGCACATGCTCACATATTTACACACTCACCTACCTACTCACACACACACTCACAACTTATGTATATAATCATAAATGCAAGTACATACACATGATTACATATATGTTCTTACAGGTTGAATTGGATATCACCAAAACATCCTCAAAATAAAACCAAAAAACTTGAATCATACCCTTCTCAACTATAAAAAAATGTATAAGAAAATAACATGTCAACATATTAATAACAATTGGAAGAGAACACTAGGAGTGGACTGTCCCCATATTTAGTATCATTCATAAATAAAAATAACTAGCATGTGATGAAAGTCTGTTATGTGCTAAGTCTCTGTGCTAATTGTTTTATAGGAATAATCACAACCATTGTACACACACTGAAAAAGAGTAAGGATAAATAACCTGATCAAGGTCAAACAGTAGCAGAGTTGAGATGTGAACTCAGGTATTAGAATTCCAGAGACTACATCTTAACCCACAAGAAAAGTGCCTTTTAAGATCTCAACATTTTTCTTTAATAAAAACCCATGTGTTTCCTTACACAACACTTCACAGGGCCGCTTGCTACTTTATTTCAAGTCATAGCATCTGTGCACATGCTGGGATTGGAGCTAATTGGGTCATCTTCATCAGAAATCAGAGTTCCATCTGGTAAGAGCCTTTCTTTACCCTGTTGATCCCCCAACTCCCGTCTGCCCCCCACACAGTGTGAGACCTTCTGCCACTAGAGACATGACACTGTGCACACTAGGCATGAGCCCACACCAACAGCATTGTGACTGGCCTTTTCAGGTGCCACACAGTGTCTTGGAGCTCTTTCTTACAACTGTGATTTTGGAAATGCTATTATTATCTTTTATGTTCCATATAGAGGTCACACATTCTGAGGCATCACTTTTAAAAAATGCTATGATAAGTATGCTTTATTTTTAAGGATTAGAACATTACAAAGTAAGGCTTCCTGAAAACAAGTTTCTTCCTGAAATTAAGATTTATGGAGGGGGGACAGGAGGGGAGGGAAAGGGGGGCGAGAGGAGGGAAGGGAGGGAAGGGGAGGGGAACAGAGGGGAGGGAAAGGGAGGGGAGGGGAACGGGAGGGAAGGAGAAGGAAGGGAAAGGAAGGGAATGGGGCTCATGATACCTACATCCCATTCTGTAGTACAATAATGAATAGCCAACTATTTTCAGACCAGATATTTCTATTATGGTACAAACTGCTCCACCAGAGGCATGGGGAAATATAGCATTTTTTATACAAAAGTAGGCCATTCTAGAAGAGTAATGAAAATAGCAGCTTTGTTCAACCAAGTCCTTACTTAGGGATTCCTTCTTTTATGTCACTCTTACAATCACCTGATTCAGTCTGTTTCTAGTCTAGTCCTGTAAGTTCCCAAATTGTCGCTTTTCATCCATCAGCCCTGGTTCAGCTTTCATTGCCCTCCCCCAGTCTTGGCATACACAATACTGTTTGTCCAAATTCCCTCGACCACCATCTCTCAGGTTGAACTCTTTGCCTGGATAACCCTGTGAACAGTTCATTTGCCCGGCTTTCCCAGTGTCCACACTCCCTTCTATGTAGGTAAGTAGGTAGATAGTTATTTTAAGGTAGCCCTTTACACTTACCAAAAATATCCGTATCCTGCCTTTTCCCAACTATTGTTCTTAAAACACTGTTCTTTCCTTGAACCTGTGAGCCTAACCTTACCATGAAGACTGTCACTTCCAGAGTGCCTCTCTTCATGCCACTCACAGGAGGATAGAGACATAGGAAGGTGGCTTCTTTCCCTAATTTCCCTGTCAAGAGAAGAATCAGCTAGTGTGGGTCATGAGACTTGGGACAGGCAGGGGCACAGAAGCAGCTGGGAAGTCCTGAGAGGAAGTAGGAGCCCATCACTTGAGGAATGAGCAAGTGAAACAAAGAAAGTCCAGCCTTGCCCACCCCTGAGAGAATGGGATGCAACAGCCTTAAGAACAGTGAACCAATTTCTTCTCTTTTTTTTTTCTGAGTTGGAGTTTCACTGTGTCGCCCAGACTGGAGTGCAGTGGCCGCTCCCGGCCACCGCAGCCTCGACCTGCTGGGCTCCGGCGATCCTTCCGCCTCAGCCTTCCGAGTAGCCGGAATTACAGGCACGCGCCACCACGCCCGGCTGATTTTTTGATTTATTGTAGAGATGAGGTCTCGCTGCCCAGGCGGGTCTCGAACCCGCGGGCTCAGGCAATCCACTCACCTCAGCCTCCCAAAGGCGTGGGATTACAGGCTGAGCCACCGAGCCCGGCTTCTTCTGTCTCCTCTGTCTTTTCTTGGCATCAAGGGTCCAGCCAAGAAAAAGTTTAGGCTCAGTGACAGTAAATAGCACTGGCCACAGGGCTTCAGAGCAGTTATATCAGTGAAAACAATAGAGACTTTGCTTAATTTTTTTTTTAAATACAGTATAAAAGAGTGAGGAATCTGACCTTGTCCTCAAGCATTTTCCTGGGTGTTCCCCCTTATCGGCTGTCATTTGTTCTAAAAAGGACAATCAAGTGTAAGTGGCAACCTTTCTCAGGGACAGGGTGATGATCACACCAGTAAATGGGAATACCACATTCAGCCTGACTTTAGAGAAGAAAATGCAAATGTTGCCCCTCACAGGTTGACATCAGCCAGGAAGCACAGTTCTCTGAGAGATAAGCCACAAGCCTCCCCTATTTCAGAATTACCGCAAATCCTCCTACTTTGCTCCAGAAAAATATCTTTAAGATTCAAGGAGTTAAAAGTGGAGGAGAGGGTGGTGAGAGGATGGCAGTGTCTTGTGTGGGAAGGGAGTGTGACTCCAATTCTCATGGGGTCTCAAGAATATCCAAGTGTCACCCACTTCTATACATGATTTCCAAGGAGAAATTGTGGCATTATACTTTAGTCACAATCCTTACAATGTGCTTTTATCGTTTTGGGTTTTTTTCCCCCTTTTTCTAAAGTAGAATGATTGACACCACCTGGAGGAAGTTGCCCCTGTGGATGTGACACCTATGAATACTGTTGGAATGCGGTCTGCTGTCCCTTAGCGTTTAAAATGAAGTTCTCTGCTTCCCATGCTTTTTGTTTCTCTTGGTTTAAAATAGAGTGCTGGGCTGCAGGTGTTTGATCTTGCAGCATTTTGAATCTATGAATATTTCTTGAATTTGAAGGAAAAAAATGTACACATTTACCTAATCTGTAAAATGAGAATTGAATGAAAATTAAAATAGTTTGAGGCAGGAGCATTCTTTTGTTTTATTTCTATTCTTTGTCCCTCTTTTCTCTCTCCCTCCCTTCCTTCCTCCCTCCTTTCCTTCCTTCCTTCCTTCCTTTTTTCCTACCTTCTCTTATTTCTTCCTTAATTGTACATTAGCTGAACGATAACAATTTGTGGATTGGAATTGTTCCCCCTATTTTGGAAAAGTCATTAATATGAACTCTTTGGAAACACAAATGAAAGACAAATTCTCATTCTTTGTACTGAACACAGCTCCTGAAAACTGAACCAGTGTACTACGAACTGAGATATTAGGATGAATAATTTTGTTTTCTACCAGGCCATACCCAAGAAGAAAGAGAAAGGTGTTCCCTACTTGTAAATGTGGACTGTAATGCTGGTGAGAATTACGTAGTGCTGAAATACTGAAAGTTTGGGACATGGACCACTGATCATTAGGATTTTCTTAGCTGGGGCCTTGTGGTGAGTCTTAACTGAGGTAACTGACAGGAGGAAGCTGTGTTCAGTTGGGAACTTACAGAAGCAAGTTATTCACATTTACAGTGACCTAGAGGGCCCTTGTGATACTCTGAAACAAACAATATGCAGGCATACGAGCCAAGCTACAGGCAGACAACTTATGGAGAAATTTTTGGTAATGCTTACTTTTAGTATCCTCTTGTGAAGTCACTGTTTAAATATTTTCCTCATTTTTGTGTTATTAATTTGTAAAAGATGACAGATTTAGATAGCTGGCAGATAAATGATAGAAAATAGATGGTAGATAGTAGATAGATACTGTTGTGTTTTGATTAACCAAAGTGTTTAATTTAATAAAGCCCGATTGTAATATTTTCCTTTGTAAATAGTTTTTTTAATGTACAGTTTAGGTAATAATTCCTACCCTAAGTTCAAGAAGATATTCTCCTATGTCTTATTCTAGAAGCTTCATTGTTTAATCTTTTTCATTTATGTCTATAATACATCTCATTAATTTTTGCATCTGGTGTGAAATAGAAGTTAGTGTTAAGTTTTTCTTCTTATGATTATCCAGTTGACTCAGCACCAGTTATTATAAATACATTCCACCCACAAATTGTAATGATTCCTTTGTTATAAATTATTTTGTATTCTACCAGATCATCCCCTAGAAGAAAAAGAAAGGTGTTCCCTAAATGTGAATGTGGACTGTAATATTGGTGAGAGTTACATAGTGCTGAATAACTGAAAGTATGGGACATGGACCCCTGATCATTAGGATTTTCTAACATATATATATATATAATATATATATATGTTGGTCTGTTTCTGGGCTCCTTTTATTGCATTGCTCTCTCTGTCCTTGTTCCATTATAACACCATCTTTATTTCTGCAGTTTTATAATATATATATCATGATATCTGCGTGTCAGTTCTTCAGCTTTATTAATCTTCAGGCTACTCTTGACTATTTTAGGTCTTTGAATATTCTTATGTATTTTAGAATTAGTTTGTCAGTATTACACACCAAAAAATAAAAAACTCAGTGAGATTTTTTGATGGGATATTTTTGAACCTATTGGGTCAATTTAGAGAGACTTGGTGTCTTAACCACACTAAGTCTTCATGAAACAGGGGCATGGACTCCTTTTAATCAGGTCATCTTTAATCTTAAAAATGTGATTTCAGATCTTACATTTCTTTCATTAGATTTAGTCCTAAGTACTAGATTCTTTGTATTTTGAATTTGTTTCTAATTGATTGATACTAGTTCATGGAAATAAAATTGATTTTTATATGTCGATTTTGTACCCAGCAATGCCATGAAATTTACATAATAGTTCTAATAATTCATATATTATTTTAAGTTTAAATATCTTTTGCATTGTATATGTAATAATGTCATCTGCTGATAATAACAGTGTTCTACCTTCCCAATATTTATACAGGTTATTATTCTTTTTTGCCTTGTTGCAAAACAAGGGTCTCCAGTACATTGCTGAACAGAACTAATGATAGTGGACATCCTTGCCTTGCTCCTGAACTCAAAGGTAAAGCAGTTATTTTACCATTAAGTATTGGCTTATGTAAATGTCAGATATCAGATTTAGGGTCTACTTTTCTATTCTTACATTGACATGCATTTTTAAATCATGAATATAAACCTTTATTAAGTGTTTATCTGTACAAATTGAGAAAAGTATGTGTTTTCTTCATTTTGTGCTCATGATAATGAAAATTACAGTATATAAAAATTTGTGGATGGCCAGGCTTGCTGGCTCAGCCTGTAATCCCAGCACTTTGGGAGGCCAAGGCAAATGGATTGCCTGAGTCCATGGGTTCAAGACCAGCCAGGGCAACTTGGTGAGATCTCATCTCTACAATAATTCAAAAAATAACCAGGTATGGTAGTGCG
>NW_007043446.1:6848-42845 GCF_000164805.1 Carlito syrichta | reverse complement strand
AACTCAAAAAAAAAAAAAAAAAAATTGTGCATCTCAAAGAAATGTATAGATTTAAATGTTTATATTAGAAAATAACAAAGGTAAAAGCCCTAGGCTAAAAGTTTACTTGAAGAAGCTAGAAAGAGAAGAGACAGTAAATCCAAAGGAAAAAGAAAAAGATAATAAAGAGCAGAAATCAATGAAATAGAAAGTAGACAAATAATGGAAAAAAATTAAAAAGCAGTTATTTGAAAAGATCAACAAAAATTTTTTTTAAAAAGCCCAGTTATGCTGATCACAAAAAAAGACAATATTAATCACCAATATAAGAAATAAGGGAAACATTATCATTATAGATTCTATAATCATTAAAAAGATAAAAGGATACTACAAAAAACTTTAAGCCAACAGATACATCAACTTAAATGAAATAAAAACACTCCTCAAAAAACACAGCTTAACTAAATTAATACAAGATGAAACAAAATTTAATATCAGGAATTTTGATATATTGTATTTCTATGATCTCACAGATCAAATTACTTTCTAATTTTCATTATAATTTTGTTTTACCTATAATCAATTTCTAAATGTTTGGGAGATTTTTTTTTTTTTTTTTTTTTTTTGAGTTGAAGTCTCACTGTGTTGCCCAGACTGGAGTGCAGTGGCCGCTTCCGGCCACCGCAGCCTCGACCTGCTGGGCTCCGGCGATCCTTCCGCCTCAGCCTCCCAAGTAGCTGGAATTACAGGCATGTGCTCCCGCGCCTGGCTGATTTTTTAATTTATCGTAGAGATGAGGTCTCACTGTCCAGGTGGGTCTCGAACCCGCGGGCTCAGGCAATCCACTCACCTCAGCCTCCCAAAGGCGCGGGATTACAGGCTGAGCCACCGAGCCCGGCTTGTTTGGGAGATTTTTAACCATATTTACATTTTTGATTTTTAGTTTATTCCACTACAGTCAGAGAATATAGTCCATATTATTTTAGTCCTTTCAAAATTATTGTATCTTATTTATGGTCCAGGATAGGGTCTATTTTTGTAAATGTTCCATTGATATATGAAAGGAATGTACATTTTGAATTTGTTGAGTCTTAAGTTCTATATATTTCAATTTAGTCAAGCTTCTTGATTATGATATGGAAATCTTCCACATCCTTAATGATTTTTTTTAGTTTGATTCTCTGGTCTGTAACTGAGAGAAGTATGTTAAACCTCTATATGCAATTAATAATGTGTTTATTATCCTTCTAATTTTGTCAACTTTTGTTTTCTACATTTTGAATTGTGTCACTAGGTACATACAAATTAGGACTTTTATATCTGTTGGGATTGACATTAAGGATTATGAAATCTCCTTCTTACCTCCAAGTATATTCTATTTTATATTAATATAGATACATTAGCTTATTTGTGGTTAGTGTTTGAATTGGTGTATTTTTCCATCCTCTACTGTCAATCTATTCTTTTGGCAATCTATTTTCAGTGTTTCTTATAAAGAACATACATTTGGGTTTTGAGGTGTGTTTTTTTACCCTAGTTGATAATATTATAGTTAGTCTATTTACACTTAATATAGATAAGGAATCGTTGGGTCTATGCTTAGTACTTTTCTACTTTTTCCATTTGCTTTTTCTTTTATTCTTCCATTATTGTGTCTTTTGATGTATCGAGTACTGTTTATTATTCCCTTTCACTTATATTCTGGTATTATTTAGTGGTTACCCTAGAGCTTATAACGCACATCCTTCACTTATTACATTTTACCTCTACTAAGTACTTTACAACAATGTAAGGAACTTACAAGCATTTAATTTTCATACACCTTTCTTATAACATATATTATAAACCCTACAAACACAATTGCTGTTGTTGTTTTAAAGAGTTGACATTGTATTGCCTTTACTCATGTGTCTTGCATTGCATTTTATTGCTTTATTTCTTGACTTTGTTCTGCAATTTCTGTAAGAATCACTTTTCTTCAGTCTGAAGAACTTCTGCTAAAATTTTTTATACTGCAAATATGCTGGTGACAAATTATCTAATATTTTCTTTGCCTGAAAAAGTCCTTATTTAGCCTTCAGCTTTGAAGGACATTTTCACAGCATATATAATTCCAGGTTGACAGTTTTGTCCTTCAGCTCTTTAAAAATGACAATTGACTGCGTTTTGGTTTTCATATTTTCAGTTGAAAAGCTGGCCATCAAGTTTGTTATTGCTACTTTTTAGGATAATATGACTTTTTTTCCCCTTGCCTACTCTTAAGATTTGTCTTTGGTCTTCAACAGTTTGTCTAATTTTGCTTTTATAGCAGCTCTTTATATAGAGATGTTTAAAACCTTTTAATAAAGGTTTATATAATAGTAATATCTATAATCCTCACTGTTTCCAAGAGATAAAGAAAAGGAAAATTGTAAACTTCAAACCCAGTTAATAACATTAAACTTTCTCAGAAAGAGAATTCTTAACCATTAGAACAATAATCCTGAATCACATCTTCAGAAGATGATATAAAAACATTGTGATGTCAGAGAAATAAGCTTCCTGAGAAAAAATACTAGAGATTTCTGAATCCTTTCAGTTTTCAAAGTTATCCTAAAGTCTACTCTCAACTGATAACCTCACAAAATTAGCAATTCTTTGTTTTAATCAAATACAAAAACGAATGTATACAGTTGGTCCTCATGATTCACAGATTCTGTAATTGGGAATTTGTCTACTTGCTAAATTGATTTCTAACCCCAAAATCAATACTCATTGCCCTTTCAAAATCATTTGTGGGCGTGTACAAACAGACAAAAATCTGAGCTACCCAATGAACATATTTTCAGCTGAAGTCAAACAAAGCAAACCTCTGCTTTCTTTTTTCAACTCTCATGCTGTAAAACAATTATACTTTTCATGGTCTGTTTACTGCTAGGTATTTTGCTTTTTGTGCATTTTAAAGTGAGTTTTATATTTAAGATGGCCCTCAGGTCTAGTGCTGAGGTGTTGTCTAGTGTTCTGAAGCTCATGAAGGTCATAATGTGCCTCATGGAGAAAATACCTGTGTTAGAAAAACTTCATTCAGGAGTGTGTTATAGTGCTCCTAGCTGTGAGTTCAACATTAATGAATCAATAATATGCATTTATGCATTAAATAAGATGTCTTTCAGCAGAAACACACATAAAACAAAGTTTCATGTTAATTACTTGACAAAAATGTTGTACACAGAGACTAACAGGAACCTAACCCTATACTTCCCCTTGAGCAAGCATTCAGTGTTCACTAATTTAGTGTTGGTGGTAGCTTTATAGAACATACCTACCAAAAATAATGAGAATTGACTATAACTGGACAAGTAGTAAAAGTGGTCATCAAGCAGAATACCGATATTTTCACATTTAAAACTCTTGCTATGTACTGGTTATTACATTAAATACAATGTAAATTTGGTTTTTAGAAATAGTTTTAACTATTAATAATATACTGTGCAAAACAGACAACTGGGTGAGTTGCTGAAAAAAAGAAAAACAAATTAAATTTCATGTTTAATATGATTTTTGTGAAAGAGGAATTTTTTTAGCTTTAATACGTTACTTAATTGAAATGTATTTACTCTCAAAATGGCAGCAACCTCTTCAGGTTGCTATTTCAGACTTGCTACTCCCATTTTTCAATACTTATTCCCATGACTTGAAATTACTCAGAGTGATAGAAATATATATGACAATGAGTCATGAAGTGGGGGTTATTTTCCATAAGGTCGCATTAAGTGGCTTTATTCTACATTGTCCTAGCTCTACTGAAGTAGCATAGTGAAAAGATTCAGAGTAGACACACTGAAGTCAGACCTGTAAGCAAGAGTGCCGTTTGGCCACTTACTGGTTGTGGGACATTGGACGATTAAGATCTCTGTCCCGACGTTCCTCATTTTAAAAAAGATATAAAAACACGACTACCTCAAAGAACTGAGAACAGATTAAATAAGTCAACATTAATAGAGCACTTAGAGGCCGGGCTCAGTGGCTCAGCCTGTAATCCCACACCTTTGGGAGGCTGAAGTGAGTGGATTGCCTGAGCCCGCGGGTTCAAGACCTGCCTGGGCAGTGAGACCTCATCTCTACAATAAATAAAAAAATCAGCCAGGCATGGTGGCGCATGCCTGTAATTCCGGCTACTCGGAAGGCTGAGGTGGAAGGATCACCGGAGCCCAGCAGGTCGAGGCTGCAGTGGCCGGGAGCGACCACTGCACTCCAGTCTGGGCGACAGAGTGAGACTCCAACTCAAAAAAAAAAAAAAATAGAGCACTTAGAAGAGTCTTTGTACCACTTTTATTATTTATGATGTGCAATTAGTGATTGCTTTGATTAGCAGTCCTGTGTACAAGATAAAAATGCATTAGGTGAGATGTCAGTGTCAGAATGATACTTAAGAAGGCTTAAAGTGACTTGGAGGGGGAAGCTTGGTTGATCATGCAAGACTGAATCTTCATCTTCTTCCTGTTCAGTATACGCATTATCATATGTCACAGATGTAGATATTGACTGTCTATTGATCAAATCTACAAATGATATGAACATAGAGTAAATTCAGTCCAAAATTGTTATTTTCCCTTTATAATACATATTCTTTACTGCTACCACAGTTACTTTTCTAAAAGTTGTACCTGATTTTATAATTCCCACAAAACCTCTTCTAATTCCTACTATATATATATAAAATTTAAAACTCTTTATTTCAATTTGTCTTCAGTCAAATATTTATTGGTTCAACTTATCAAGATAAACAACTTATAAAACTATGAGAATCAAGAGTTATACCATATTTCATACAAAAACACACCTAGAATATTTGTTTCAATTCTAGATAATATATATTACTGAAATGTCAGCAACATAAATTTAACCAAAAAAATAAATAAATAAAACCAAAAAAAGCAAGAAAAAAGACCCAACACCATATCCTTAGGAACAATTCAAGGATCAGCCTTTAAAAAAAATCATTTAAATGAGAAAGGTGAGGTGGGAGGAGTCATGTGGTTGTGGTTGTGTCTGTTGTTCAGAAAGGAAGTAACAGAATTGTTCTAAGTTATCCCTATGCAAAGGAGGAGACTCTGAACTACAAGAAGATAAATTTCTGTTGAACAGAAGACAACTTTATCATGGCTATACCTGTCTGAAAATACAATAGGCTACCTTAAAAGAAAGTCTATAATTTTTTAAATGAGCTAAAGAAGCTAGGTAGCCCGATTAAGAAGCTACCTAGTTTCTTTAGAACTATTTTAATCTCTGAGTAGTACTTATGACTAAAGTGGGAGCTGGGAGAATATGTAAAGTAGGGGCAATAGTTTAAAACCTAATTCTGAATAATATCCTTTATGGCTAATCAAGAACATGCAGTATTCATGGGCATAGTTTCCAAAGCTTTCCAGATAGTAAAAAGAAAATTGAAGTACATAAAGAATTTTATACATCTTAATACACCTTACATTTGCAAACTAAAAGGGTATCCTCTTAAGTTTTCCAAATAACACAAGTGAGTTGTTTCTTCTAAATTTAAAGCTCATGCAAACACAGCAAGAGTCTGTCATCAAAAATTAAAGGTCATTTTTAATCCCATTCTTTACAAAATATCAAGTTTAAAAAGTTCAAATTGATGGAATATTATGGCCTTCACAATTCCATTTTTAACAAAACTGTCTTGATTTATTTTTAACCAAGTGCTTTTTAAGAAGCCAAGTGTAAATGTCTACTTATCAAAATAAACTGGGAACTCGCAATACAGCATTACAGTCATTATTAAATAGTTCCACCCCCTTGGTGTTAACGGTTAACACTTAGCCATGAAATCAACAAGACAAAGACCCAGTCTGGAATCCAAGAAAGTGTGTGTGTGCTTATCAGAAATAGCATATTCCACAGAGCTGAGAGAGATGCCAAATTACAGGCTTTCAAGCATGCCTCACCCATTGGAATATTGTGAAATAGTGTGCAAGAACCAACACAGCAAACCCCAATTCAAGAAGGAAAATGGATATTCATCAGAATGGCAAAGGATATCCCAGATCTCAGAAAGGAGAAAGCAGGCAAAAAATATTCTGTGAGATAGTACTCTGCAGAAAAAAGTGAGTGCCAACCCTGAACCCAGTATGGGAGTGAAAACTCACTTCTGAGACATACCTCACAATACTAAGGAATATCCAGAATGACAGGTTAAACAACAGGAGCCTAGCAGGGACCCCCACTCCCATACTCTGGAATTTGTGATTTCTCAGGAACAGTGAATATTGTAGCCTATGTCAGTTTTGCAACCTGGAACTCTTCAGCAAGCACCTTTGTTAAGAATCCCATTCTCACTCCCAGACTAGCTGGGTAGGTGTGTCCCAGTAATACTGAGAAAAAGGAGAGCCCCCTCAACTCCTACACAATTGGGAAAGTAGTCTAAGTGATGGGAGATCAACAGGAGGGTCCTCATCCCTGTACATTTCTCTTGCACGGCAAGAGAGTTCCTGACCCTGTAGTTTCTCCTAGGTAGTGAGGCATGAAGCCAAGGTCAGCTCCAGGACATAGAATTGAGCTGCATGTGTCACTGCCTGTCCCAAGTCTGTGGGGAAGTGTACTCCCCCTAGTAACAAAGATCAAGTAGCAAAGATCAAGCTTCCTCCAGATCTACATACTCAGATTAGTAGCTTTAGCTGCTCTACCCTTACTGGGAAGTTATCTGTGTGCAACAACGCCTCCTGTGCTCCATGCCCTAATGCACCCAATAAACTGGAGTAGGAGTCTAAGCCTCTTTCCAAGCTAGGGTAGAGTACTTGGTACTATGTCTCCTTCTCTGCCCAATGCCCAGATATATCCCCAAGTACCTGGAGCTTCCACTCTTCTAGATTAGGAAGTCAGGCTGTTCTCCCCTTCCTGAGCAGAGCACTTGAGGCAGCAGAGGTCCCCTGGCCCCTTGAAAATGCACACATCTGGGCACTCATGAGACCACTCACCAGACCCAGCCATGGAATAAGTGCCTGTGCTTGACATCAGTGAATCTGTAGGTGCTTGACGTCAGTGAATCTGCCCAGTTTGGCCCTGCCCATTTTGGTTCTCCCTTTGGAGCTAAACTGAGAATACAGACTACAGTACACTCTGCAGGCAAACTCACTGCTGGGACAACAGAGCAGTTTTTCCAGTAAATAAGGATCAATCAAATATCCATCCACATCTACAGTAGCCAGCTCTTACCTATAGGCACCACTGCTGGCCAGGAGGTTGAATGACACATCACAACAGATAATCTGTTCACACCAGCATATACCAAGAAACAAGTTAAGCCTCCCTCCTGAGACCCTCCCCCCCACAACCCCCCACTACAGGGAGCCAGCCCACAATCCCACTATATCACTATTAGAACTATTACCTGGGAAAGCCTACATATACAGGCCATCTAGATCAAAGAAACTCATACAGATTAGATGCTATGGCTAATCCAGATGAGAAAAAGTCAGAGAAACAACTATGGAAGTATGAAAAAATGAATTCTTAAACTTCCAAGGGGGTTCACTAATTGCTCAAAACTGAAACTAACTACAATGAAATTTCTAAAATGTCAGATAACATATTCAAAATACTGATCATAGAGCAGCTCAACAAGATGCAAGAAAAAGCTGATAACCAACACAAAGAAAGTAGCAGAAAAATTCAGGAGCTGAAAGAAGAGATTGACAACTTAAAAAAATTAAACAGAACTAAAAAAAAATTCAATGGAGAAGATACAAAACGCAGTATAAAGCTACAACAGTAGGCTAGAATAAGCAGAAGACAGAATCTCAGAAATGGAAGGCAGGATTTTTTTAACTAAACTACTCAGACAGAAACAAACAAACAAAAACCAAGAATAAGGAACAAAACCTGTGAGAAATATGGAAATATGTAAAGCAACCAAACCTACAAATTATGGGTATTCCAGAAGGAGAAGAGGCTAAAATTAAAAGTATGGAAAATATATTCAAGGAAATAATTCAAGAAAATTTTCCTGGTCTTGAAAGAAACCTAGATAATCAGAAACAAAAAGCCGAAAAAAACTCCTGAAAGATATATTACAAGAAGAACTTCACTAAGGCATATCATTGTCAGATTCTCCAAAGTCAACATAAAATAAAGTATCCTAAGAGCAGTAAGAAAGAAGTGCCAAATCACTTATAAAGGAAAAAAAACTAGACTCACAGAAGACTTCTCAGCAGAACCCCTGCAAACCAGAAGAAATCGGGACCTATTTTCAACCTCTTTAAAGAAAAAAAAAAATACCATCCAAGAATCTTATATTTAGTAAAAGTAATCTTCATAAGTGAAGGAGAAATAAAGACCTTCCCAGACAAACAAACACTAAGGTAATTTGCTGCCGCTAAACTGGTTCTACAAGAGGTGCTCAAAGGAATTCTAAAATTGGAAATGAAACAATGACTTCATTATTACAAAAGATCATATAAGTTCAAAGCTCACAGTGCCTATAAAGCAAGTACACTTTCTGATCCCCAAGTAAGCTAGCTTACAGCATTATGCCAGGAACAAAACCTTACATATCAATATTAATCTTGAACATAAAAGCTAAACACAGAACTTAAAGGAATCAATGGCAATGAATGAAAAATAAATTTTTAAAAATCCAAATTAAAAAAAAATGCTGCCTGCAATAGACACTCTTATTGGCCAAATATAGTCATAGTAAAAGGGTTTAAAAAAAGACATATCAGGCAACTGGACAACAATAACAAGCAGGAGTAGCCATCCTTATATCAGGTAACTCAGACTTTAAATCAAAAACAGTTTTAAAAAATACATAAAGGACATTATATAATGATAAATGGTGAAATGCTACAAGATTTAACCAGCTTAAGCATATACACCAAATACCAGAGCACCCAAATTCAAGAAGTAAATGCTAGTTGACCTACAAAAACACATTGATGACAATATCATAATAGTTGGTATTATCAACACCCCACTGCCATCACTAGATAGATCATCTAGGAAGACAATTAATAAAGAAACACTGGACTTAAATGGGAATATAGATCAAATGGACCTAACAGACATCTGTAGAACTTTCCACCCAACAACTGTAGAATATACATTATTCTCATCTCCACATGGAACATTCTTCAAAATAGACCATATGCTTGGCCATAAAACAAGTCTCAATAAATTTAAAAACATCAAAATTATACTAGCCCTCTTCTAAGATCACAGTGGAATAAAATTAGGAATCAGCACTAAGAGGAGCTCCCAAAACTACATCACTGCATGGGAACTCACTCTTGAAAAATTCACTCTTGAATGATCCTTAGGTAAATAATTAAATTAAAGCAGAAATAAAAAATGCATTGAAACAAAATTAGTGACACAGCATACTCAAACCTCTGAAACACAGCAAAAGCAATGCTGAGAGGAAAGTTTATAACAGTAAATGCCCACATCAAAAAGATCAAAAATTAACAGCTTAAGTTTGTACCTCAAGGAACTAGAAAAACAAGAACAACCTAAACCTAAAGCTAGCAAAAGAAAAGAAATAACAAAAATCATATCAGAACTAAGTGAAATTGAGGCAAATAAAAAGGAACAATAATTAAAATGTTGGTGTTTTGAAAGAATAAGCAAAATCAACAGACTGTGAGCTAGACTAACCAAGAAAAAAAGAGAGAAAGCTTCAATAAATTAAATCAGAAATGACAGAGATGACATAGCAACCAATGTCACATAAATGAAAAGGATCATCAGGGACTACTATGAATATATCCATGGCAACAAACTGGAAAGCCAAGAAACAAATAAATTCCTGGAAACATACAACCTCCCAAGACTGAACAGGAAGATATAGATAACCTGAATAGACCACAGAACCTGAATAAGCCACAAAATTGGGTCAGTAATAAAAAAACTCCCAAAAACAACATCTAAAAAAAAAAAAAAAATCCCAGGACCAGGTAAATTCACAGTTGCATTTTATCAGATGTACGAAAAAGAGCTGGTACAAATCCTACTGACACTATTACAGAAAATTGAAAAAGGGGTCTCCTCCCTAACACATTCTATGAAACCACTATCACACTAATACCAAAATTCAGCAAGGACACAACAAAAAAAGAAAACTGCAAGCCTATTTCCATGAATATAGGTACAAAAATTCTTGACAAAATATTAGCAAACCAAATTCAACAGCATATCAAAAAAATTATCTATCACAACCAAGCGGCTTTTATTCCTGGGATGTAAGGGTGGTTTAATATACACAAATCAAGAAACAAGATATATCACATAAACAGAAGCAAAAATAAAAACCACATTATCATCTCAATAGATGCAGAAAAGGCATTCAACAAAATCCAACATTTCTTCGTGACTAAAAATCCTCAACAAACTGGGCATTGATGAAACATATCTCAAAATTATATAGATGACAGAACAACTGCCAACAACATATTTAACCAGGAAAAGTTGAAAACATCCCCTCTCCCACCCAAACAGGAACAAGACAGGGATGTACACTCTCATCATTCTTATTAAACAGCATACTGGAAGTCCCAGAAAGAACAATCAGGCAAGCAGTTGGGGCAGTATTCTGCTTATGTGCCAAATAAGCTGTAGAGGCCAGGGAATTTATACCATAGGGAGCAGTCTCCAACTAATATAATGTGGAATTTAGTGCATAAATGTCTCAGATTCCTTGTCCCTTGCATGGTAAAATTCTGGGTGACTTCTATGCCAACTCCCAGAGGTCATTAGTGAAATTGAGTCCTACTTGCCAAAAAGCAGTAACTAGCTTATTAGTCACCTGATATACCCTTCCTGGTCTCTTTTCCACTCTCTCCTATTGGTATTTCCTGGGATCATCTCCCAAATCAATTACCCATGCCCACATCCTGATCTCAGGTGTCAACTTTGGGAAAATCAACCTGAGGTTATGTCTATCAAAATGATTATCATATATATATTTGGATATTAACAGAGGTTTTTAGGTATCAACTTTCCCAATTTTTATTAATGTGATTTTATTTTTAAAGTATAAAAATAATGTCAAATAGTCATGAACTATATGAACTATGATATTCAACAATATGACTGAATTACGCAAACATGATGCATAACAGAAGGTAGAAAAAAAATATACACTATATGCCAAATTAATATACATTTTTAGGAGTAAGTAAGATCAATCTACAATGTTAGAAATCAGGACAGATGACAATTCTGGGAGAAAGCCATAACAAGAACTTCTGTGTGCTGTTTCTGTGTTACTTTTTGTTCTGGATTGTGGTTACTTGAGTGTATCCGCTTTGTCCTAATTCATCAAGATCTACACTTAGTTTTTTGTGCTCTTTTTCATTTCTATATTATTTTTCAACAAATTTTACTTTAAAAATTAGTGTTGAAATTACGTACTTGTCAGTGTTTTTCAACCCTCAAAGAATTGTTTTCTTCTCAAACTTGATTTTATCTTAGATGGCACAAAAATATATGAACATACTTTTTAACCCATTGCTATATGCTCTGATTTATTCTCTCAGATTCTCAAATAGAATGTCAGGCATAATTATTACTGAATATATTGGCCTTAATGCTCACCGACTGTTGATCTTTTAATGTTTTAGGGGGAAAAAAGTCCTGACTGATGTCCAATTAAATATCCAGACTCAAATGTGTTCCATTTTTACATATGGCCTTTGCAAAAGATCAACACCCAAACTATTGTCATCTTCTAATCTTAGAAAAGTCTTAAGAAAGAAGCAACAGATGTATTAGGGACAGAAAGCCCTACTCTCTTATGATTTCCAATGGAATCTCTTAAAACAAAACAAAGAAACTTCTGCCCCAAGTTGCTGACAAAATGTTTACTACAGGAAGAGAGGGAGGAAAAGTTTTTATGTCTTCTTATTAAAACTATTCATTAATTGTTTTCTATTACATAATAACAACATAGATTAAAAGCCCATAGTTGATATAATTTAATGTTTTTTCCACTCTTAAGTTTGAAAGAAGGAATTTCTTAACAAAAACATTCTCTCATATTCCTTCTTACAGCTTCTTCTCAATCACCTTTCATGAATGCATTCTCTTTGCAGGGTCTCTTACATTAATATCCTGTTATCGATCTTCCTGTCTCTAGGGTCTCTCTTTCATCATTAGTAATATGTTGAAACAGTAGTGAGCACATGCTATATGCTAAATCAGTATTGCTCAAACTTTGCATGTGTCACCATCACCTGGAGGCCTTGTTAAAACAGATTGTTGAGCTCCACATCTAGTGCTTTTGATTCAGTAAGTATGAGGAGGGATCAGATAACTTGCATTTCTTTTTCTTTTTCTTTTCTTTCTTTTCTTTTTCTTTCTTTTTTTTTTTTTTGAGTTGGAATCTCACTCTGTAGCGCAGACTGAAGTGTAGTGGCACACTCCCGGCCACTGCAGCCTCGACCTGCTGGGCTTAGGTGATCCTCCTGCCTCGACCTTCCAAGTAACCAGAACTACAGGCACGCGATACCACACCCAGCTAATTTTTTATTTATTGTAGAGACGAGGTCTTGCCAAGTTGCCTGGGCAGGTCTCGAATCCATGGGCTCCAGCAATCCACTTGCTTCAGCCTTCCAAAGTGCTGGAATTACAGGTTGAGCCGCTGAGCCTGGCCAACTTGCATTTCTAACAAGTTCCTCAGCGGTGATGCACATACTGGTCCAGGGATCACACTTTGAGAACGAGGCCCTATATTCCACTTCTGTGTAATTCACCAAGTGCTCTAGAGCCTCGTCTATCTTTGTACTCACACTTCTAGGGCAGTCATTTACTGCTAGGAGACCTGTGCCTGTCTGAACCTACGAGACAAGCTTTCCACACTCAATTCCACAACAAATCTGAGGAAGCCCAGTCTCAGCGCCAGTCCCTGTCGCTGCAGTTGGCGACTCATCGCCTATGCAATGATCTTCTAGGAGGCAATCTGGGCCATCAAGGCAGTCTTCTGGACTAGAGTCCCCAGTCAGCGTTCACATACAACTCCAGTACTCTACTTGCATCTTCCCCAGATTCATCTGAGTGGAAAGCCATAGTAGACCACCTGTAGATTCTCTACAAGCTTCGCATAGGGTGTCCTTTAGTGTTGTGATAGCTGCAGTGATTGTAGCCTCAGGAAACCCAACAGTCAGTCTCCTTAGAATACTTGGAAGGCTGTCTGCAGAAGGATAGGTTCAGACAAAGTCAGCCTGTGAAGACTAAAATAAATATATAACCCCTCAACACACAGACATTGTCACATGACCATAAGCATCAAGAGCATTCAGGGAAATATGACCTCACCAAATAGTAAAAATAAGGCACCAAAGACCTACCCTAAAGTGTTGGAGATGTGTGATCTCTCAAACAAAGCTTCACAAACGTCAAGAAACCATTTATTGTGGGATCTTTCACTAACTTTTCTAGGAATGAGAAAGCCTAGTCCCTGTAGTAATGCTGCAAGATGTTCATTTTTTTCCCCTTCCATTCTTTTTATCTGAAATAACTGAATTACCCATTTTGTTTACTATCACACTTAAAGTAATTCCTGAAATTCTAATATCTATCTCTCCCTCTCTCATTCTATCTTATAAAATAATATATTCTATTTTCTAAATGACACTTCTGTTTGGATGTTCTACCTATCCTTTTTGTTTTCAGATACAAAGTTTTGGTTGGATTCAACCCAATGTCTTCACGAGCACCTTGATGAGATCACAAGCATAAAACCTCGTCAACAACTATATTATTCCTAATGGTCATACATTATGTCATATATTTACATTTACTTATCTGTCTTTTTAGTCTCATATACATCATTGCATTCCAAGACTCAGTTATTTTATTAAATAACAACAACTTCCCACTCTCAGTTAAGATGGTTCTTACATCTATTAATTGGCAGCATCAAAACTGTTTATCAACCTGCTCACATTCATTGTCAACTTGTTTCTACCTCAAATTTTTACCCTATCTTCAAAGTAGTTCCTCTTTCTCCTAACTAAAGATGAAAGTTCATGACATGAAAAGTGACCACTCCCACAAAGACTTTCCAGATAAACTGCATCTTACTCAATATTCCATAATAGCTTCAGCAATTCCTTGGCAGTGGGCACAATCCAAAGATACCTGTGCACACATATTTCTGGTGATGTGCTTATATATGTGTTGTCTATTCCAGTTAGAAAAGTTTCTACAAGTGTGAGATTCCTTCATTATTTTCTGTGCTACTGGTACCATGTAGAGCATACTGATAAAAAATGATGTCAGGTAATTAGCAGTATCTTCTTTTTAGAGATAGGATAATGTAACATAAACATTTTGTGCAGGTATAACAAGTGGCTACTATGTTCTATCCAACCTCCTTTGCGCATGTGATGATGGTGATAAGCTTTTTCCTATATTAACAAGAGGCATTATCTTAATGAAAAAGTGTCATTTATCTGCATCTATAATAAAAATAGTCTCGGACTGAGAATCATCAGAGTGTAAAATTATTGATTCACTTTATATAAAATTGATAAATAATCAGAATTTAAATATACATAGATGAATAATTGCATGATAGATATATGATAGGTAGATACAGACAGAGAGACACAGGCAGACAGATGGACAAACAATAGTACTGGTTCTCAGCAAAATATAGATATTAGGTAAGTAAAATATAGACATAATAAGATAACTTCTAGAAAAGATATATTGGATTTCTGTTACTTTCAAAACCAAGGAAATATAAATTCATCTTATGTAAGTTTAAGTGAAGAATGGAAAAGAGTTTATCATGCAATGTTTGTTGACTGAATTTGTGTTCTTGAGTACACATTTTGTGCCTGATACTATGTATGCTAAGAGATGGTTCTTTCTGCCTCTAAGGTACTCAATGTCTAGCAGGGAATAAAATAAACTATAATACAATTGTCAAGTGCTTTAAGTCATAGGATCAGAAACTTGATTGCAGGATGCTAATGGGTGATTGGGAGGTGAGAAAATAAGTCTAGATTATTTTTTTCATTGTGTTTTTGAGGACTAAGAGTTGTGAAATTAAGAGGTAGAATAAAGAGAAAGGAGTGTTTTTGTTTTTAAAGTAAGGAATAGGATGTGGTTTCTATTTATTTTTTAAAAAGATACCTGTACATGCATGTTTATTGCAGCACTGTTCACAATAGCAAAAACATGGAACCAACTGTGCTGTCCGTCAAAACTGGACTGGATTAAAAAAAAAAAAACTGTGGTACATATACATGATAGAATATTATACAGCCATAAAGAAGGACAAAGTTATGGACATCTCAGCAGCTTTATGGATTTACAGTTTATAATATTCAATGATCTATCATAGAAACAAAGAACTGAATACCATATGTTCTCACTCATAAGTGGACCCTGAACATTTATCAAAATACTATAAGAAAGGAATAGGCAGTAGCAGGAAACTACCAGGGGAGGGGGAAGGAGAAGGGCACACAGCATCAACAAGAGTAACTGATCACAAACTAGGCGAAGTGGGGACCAAAGGGAGGTGCAAACTTTACCTGTATGATAACCACTTATGTACCTAATTCTGAATTATACCCCATATCTTTTAAATAAACAAATAAAACAACTGCATGAGGTAGCTAATGAAAGGAGTGATGAAGAAGTTACAAGAAGGAAAAATTGATGGAGAATGACTTCGTTGCTAGAGGAAGAAAGGAACAAATGAATGAAGAAGTGATAAGGAATGATCTAACTAGATGGGAAAGGGAGGGATAATGCCTCTCATTTGCATATCTGAAGTTCAGCAAGAACAAAACACAAATCAATATTTCAGTACATGGGGTCAGAAGCTCTCATTTCTTCCTCGTATTTGCCTCATAATTCATATTCACAAAACACCAAACTGTTTTAGTAACTGTCAAGATATACCTTTCCCAACACTGTTTTCCATGCCAGAATATTTTCCCACTACACTCCAACAGTGTGTACCTTAGCTACCAACTGACTTCCTCTCTTAGTTTTAGTTTCTATTCCCTCATTACTTAGTCTATAAAGCACTTCCTCAACACAGATTTGGATTTGATTCTTCCTTATGAACTTTCACCCAACAACTGCAAGACCATCTGGATCACTTATTAGATTTTCTTAGTTCAAACCTGGAAAAAATTTACTTGTTCTACTCATTTTTTTCATGCCACCACAAAGACTGATACTCAGTCTATGAATATATGAATCAGTCTCAGACGCCTCTGGTTTAAACAGCTATGGCAATGGGGCCAAGGACATATGATACAAAATAGGATTATATAGATAACTAGAAGAAAGAATATGGCATTGGCATGGTGGATATTTAGATGGCTATCGTATCCATTGAGAGATGGCCACCAAGGTATAGGGGGCTATGGATTCCTGAACTGGAATGACAGAAATTCTGAATCAAAATAAAGAAACTAAGAAAACCAATATTTTACTACTTATATCAAGAGAGTAGTGAATTGACATAGAAAGTAAGAAAAAGAAGATATTGTAATAGAACCTCATTAATGTCTCACAGTTTGAGAAGATGAGAGCAAATAGTGAAAATGATGAGAACCACTCTGTTTCTGCTATTATAGATCATTTAAGATCTGTCGTGCCAGCCAAATAATCCAAGATATATGAAAGAAAAAGATTTAGCTGTATGATGGGTTTCTTCCCTGATACAGTGATTAGTAGCACCAGGAAGAAAGCTCAGTGCAGTCATGCCATGGTTCTGGGTATGAAGCTGTTTGGGCACCACCTGTCCGGACCATCCGGAGTTATCGGGGTACCTGAAAGAGGGAGTGGAGACTAAAAGGAATACAAGACTCCTTTAGTTGTAAAGGGAGGGCACCGGGGCTAGTCCCCGAGTGACCCCGTTTCTCTTTATTCCAAAGTTTATATACAAGCACAATATAATTAGGCATTTAAACTTCCCCAATCTTCAACATTAAACTTCCCCTCTATCAAGAAGTGTTTGTACCCAGACTCAGACTATTTTGTCAACATTTCATATTAGTTTTGTCCTTGATCAGCACTTTTTGTACTTTGAAAGACACATACTATTTTTATTTGGACTCTGCTTTTCTAGGTAGACAGTTTTATGCTTTAACTATTTAGTCCCCGACATGAAGCAAAGCTGAAGACTATGTAAAAAAAAAAAAAAAAATCTACCAGAGTACTTTGACATCAACAAATATGAGAAAAGAAAAGATGAACAAATAAAAAATCTCTTTCTGGGATTATTTATGATCTATTCCTTTATCTGTTTGAGCCACCTGTGGGCATCATTGCTCAACTACACGTGACTATTTAAATTTAAATTAATTAAAATTAAATTAATTAAAAAATTTAATTCCTCAGTTGCACTAGCTATATTTTGAGTACCCAAGCCACATGTGGCTAGTGACCATCATATCGGAAAATGAAGATAAAGAACTTTTTCCCCAAGACATTATTATACAACAAATAATAAATATCAAATTATTTTAATGAATTTTTAACGTTCATCTGGAAAATATATACGTGAGAATCAGAAAAATGTAAAAAAAGGAAAAAAGTGAGGAAATTTGTTCTGAGCTAGCATTAAAATATAGTTAATGTTGCTATAATTAAAACAACATTAAAGATGTTGAAAAAAGAGAAAAGTAGATAAGTGCACAATTAGTATGAAAACTATCTAAATATACAAGGGAATTGTACTATTAGAAAATATGTCCCTTTGAATCACTAGTATTGAAACACTGGTAATATATTTTGGAAGAAAATAAAATAATAATTGGCTATTTCACATCAATAAAATAATTTGAGATAAGATTAAAGATCTAACCGCGTTTCAGTTTAATAATCTTGTGATGAAAAATAAAAAAGACTTTTTTTAAAAAAGAGTAAGTCAAAACATGTTTATTTAGAAAGTAGATCAGAGAAAAAGGGTCGATCCACCTCTTCAAGATTGCAGAGGGGGCCAGACATTGAGGGGGTGTTTGGCCTAAAAAATGCTTTTTTAAAGAAAACATGAAACCAGGAATAATTATAGATATAATACAGGAAAAAATCCTAAGGCAAAAACCTGAACTTGCAAATTAAAATGGTTTGCTGTGTAATATGTGTAGTAACAAAAAAGAGGTTATCATCTAGAAATGACTTCAATGTTTTCTTAATTCCAAGGATAAGAAGGAAATTCTCAAAGCAATCCAAGCAGAAAAACATAGTCTTCCAAAGAAAAGAATATATTCTATTCAAGATTCCTTTGAATGGTAATGAAAATTGGCTGTATAATCAAGCAATAAAAATAATTTAAAATTCCAAAAAGCAGAATAGTAGAGGCCATTTTGAGCCTGGTGCAGTAAAAGTAGAAGAAGCCTTTGATGTATACATTTTGAAGCCCAATCAAATAAAAATGTTAGGAAACAAAACCACACTGTTCTAAATAACTTGGGGGGCGGGGTGGAAAGCTATAATTATAGAATATTTAGAAAATAAGGATAATAGGGAATCTTGTTGACTCCTGACAGATACAAACCTATGTTGAAATGCTGGTTTTTCTCAAGAAAAAAAAAATTAGTTACAAATCAAATAGGAATGAAAAGGAGAGAGCTTGGATCCAAAGAACTAATCTATGAGAACCCCTTACAGGAAAACAAAGAAATAATCTTCTTCCTTCTTTCCTATACAGGAAATTTCACCTGGATAGGAAAGAAGAGTTCATCTCTGCTTCTTCCCTTAGCTTGTACCAAACTGTGTACAAGCTAGCACTCAAGTCTACCACAGCTTCTTGCATATTGTAGACACCCTAGTTATAGTCCCAGGAGAAGCCGCATTCACAGGCAAATTTAGATAGACAACAAGGAGTACGTAACAAATTGTATTTTACAATGATGGTCACACCTGGTGTATTTATACATTCCCACATGCTTGTCTTACAATCAAATTGACATACTTTCCACCAAGATATGCCCTGTGCTTTTCTTCTTTTGAATTTGTGCAGAAATTCATGCCTACTTCAAACAATGGTATAGGACAAAAGTGATGCAAAGTGACTTCTAAAGCTAGGTTAATAAAAGAATACAGGTATGCATCTGTAATCCCAGCCACTTGGAAGGCTGAGGGAGGGGAATCTTGAAGACAGGAGTTCATAAAAAGCCTGAGAAAACATAGCAAGACCCCATTGCTAAAAATAATTAGATTAAATTAAATTAAATAATACTACTGTGCTAGTTCATTCCTTCTCTCTCTCACCCTCTCTTTCTCCTTGGAGCCCAACTATGTTCAGTGAGAAAACTCAAGTCACATGAGAAGTCACATGTAGATTTTCTTGTAAATAGCCCCAGCTAGGTCCCTAGGTAATGACTGCGCCAGCCACCAAATATGTGAGTGAATGCAGTTCGCATGATTTTAGTCCCCAACTTTCAAGTCTTCTAGCTGGGGCCCCTGACACAGCAGAGTAGAAACAAGTCATCTCCCCTATACAGTGTCTCAATTCCTGACCCATGAAAACCATGAAAAGCAAAAAAGTAATCACTGTTTCTTAAACCCACTAAGTTTTAGGTAATTTGTCATGAATTTGTTATGTAGCAATACATAACTAATACCAAGCGCATTCACTATAAAGAAGAGCTTTATACATATACATGATGGAATATACAAAGCCATAAAGAAGCATAAATATACACAGCCATAAAGAAGGATAAAATTATGGACTTCACAGCAATTTGGATGGATTTAGAGTCTGTAATACTTAGTGATCTATCACGGAAACAGAGAACTGAGTACTACATGTTCTCACTCATAAGTGGACCCTGAACATTTATCATAATACTGTAAGAAAAGGTTTGGCAGTAGCAGAAAACTGCCAGGGGTGGGAAGGGGCACAAAACATCAATAAGCGTACCTGATCTCAAGCCAGGCAAAGTGGAGACCAAAGGGAGGCCCAAACTTTACCTGTATGATGACCACTTGTATGCCTAATCCTGAATTATACCTCAAATCTTTCAAATAACAACAACAAAACAACAAGTAATAAAATTCTCAAAGAAATGGGTTAGTGGTAATATGAAACAGGAACCCAAATTGAAAAATAAAAACCAAATAGAAATATGAATATTGAAAATATATTCATTGAAAAATAGAATAGAGTAGATTAATAAATTGCAGAAGCAATAAAGTCTAAGAAGGAATAAAAATAAAAATTAAGGGAAATGATGAATAGAGTTAGATAACAATATATGTGATAGAATTCCCAGAAACAACAGAGAAAAAGATGGGAGAAATATTTGAAGGTAATTATGACATATTTCTTTAAATTGCAGAGTGATTAAAGTCCTTATATTCAAAGATCTATAGATTCAAAATGAAATAGGAAAAGAAAATCCACTCTATACATATTATAGCAAAATTGAAGAATATCAAAATCATAGATAATGGATGGATTTTGTTTCCTGTGTTCTTCATTGGCTTCCTGTATTGTTTTTTTGTTTTGTTTTGTTTTTTGAGTTGGAGTCTCACTCTGTCACCCAGACTGGAGTGCAGTGGTCACTCCCGGCCACCGCAGCCTCTACCTACTGGGCTCCAGCGATCCTTCCGCCTCAGCCTTCCAAGTAGCCGGGATTACAGGCATGCGCTACCACGCCCGGCTGATTTTTTGATTTATTGTAGAGATGAGGTCTCGCTGCCCAGGCGGGTCTCGAACCCATGGGCTCAGGCAATCCACTCACCTCAGCCTCCCAAAGACGCGGGATTACAGGCTGAGCCACTGAGCCCGGTTCTGTATTGTTTATGATTAGAAAAATAACAAAATATTTGGAAAAGTTAGAAGTCACATTCCCCAGAAATCCTTCACTGCCCAGCTCCCTCTGAGAACAGATAAAATGTTCCTATTTGGGATTCCCTGATATCTTGTCACATCTCAGAAATTATTTTTACCATGCTGTGTCTGTCACCACCTATTACTGGTGGTGCATGGTGATTATTAACCAGAGTGACACATCAAAACCTCAGGGAAGTAGTTTTTGTTATTGATGATGTGTTTCTTAATCTACTTGCCCAGGTCCCACTGCAGGGTTACTGAACCTGAAACTTAAAAGTGTGTACAGTTTAAAAAAAAAAATACTCCAAGATTTACCTTGGTTTACCTTGGTTAAAGCCACCAATACAGAGGGAAGGTACTATGTGTTTATGTCTGTATTCCTGGGTCTTGCTCAGTGCCTGGTATGTACAACATGATCAGAATGTTTATTAAACGAAAACTGCACCTAGATGAACATCATTTCTAACATGTACAAGATAATGATATTTGTATCTTCAAAACGCACCATGATGTGTTTTGCAGTCAAGTAATTGAATGTCATTAATTAATACTAACGTTGTCATCTGTGTATTCTAACCCTGTTACACACTCTTTAGTAAGTATCAAGTTGTTTTTTCAATATTAATATACAATCTAGGACCTTATTTTAAAGCATCTTTCTATCTTTTAATGCAAGATATTGGGCAACTTAAACTAAAATGTCTCCTGTACTTTTGCAGTCCAAGTTAGCTACAATTACAATGTTGTTTGAGTCTATGGAATAGATTTTTCACTCTTCCCAGTAACACAATAGTTTTCTAGTTAAAAAGGTCACTGAACTAGGGATCTCATAAAGTGAAAAGGGATTAAAATTGCTTAATATGTCAAGACAGTAATAACTTGTCATTTCTGAGAATTTCAAATGAGAGTAGTGAATAAGTCATCACATGTGGAAGATTCTCTTAAACAACTGCCTCCTTTCAACCATCTTTTCTGGGAAGAATCCACTTATAGGTCTCCACCACAGTGATGCTTTCAGTTTTAAAATGGTTAGGAAGATCTGGACAGTTTCTTGGCAGTTTTAATATCTCAGACTTGCCTAATTCCTTCTAATTTGCAGAGCATTTTCATATATATTCTCTCGTTAGGCAGTTATGACATGAAGAACTCGAAATTTTAACCCAATAAGTATTTGACTCAGAGACTCACAGCAGAGCTGGGATGAGGACCAAATCATCTGATTCTCCAAATGGTGCTTTCTCTATTACTCTATTAGCATTTTCAGAGGTCTCTGCTCAAAGTAGCAACAGAACATTGGTAATTACATATTTCATTGTCCTGTATTCTCAAATCCACATGCACTTGATGCCTTTGGAAGAAGCAAGTCATCAGGTGAAAGAGAATAGGCAAGTTATAAAGAAAAGAGAATCTGCATAGTCTGCTGTGATGGGCTTCCTATGTATTATAGTCATTCAAGGACGTTTCTTCCTTTCATATATTATGAACCAAATGTTTCCTTTCGAAACTCATGTATTGAAATTCAGACCTCTGGTGTGATGGTACTTGAAGGTGGGTCTTGGGGATAAATAGGTAATGAGGGTAGAGTTGTCATGAATGTAATTAATGCCCTTATAAGACAAAAACCCAGTCTAGCTGCTCTCCACTATGTGAGGATACATGAGTATGGCTGTCTGCAAACCAGGAAACTAGGATACTTGATTTTGAACTTCTCTAGCACTGTGAGAAATATATTTCTGTTATTTAAGCCACTCAGTCTATGGTATTGGATTACAGCAGCTTGAACTAAGACACTACAATTTTTTAAATACTTAAAATTTTAAAAGCCAATGAACATCTTTAAAAAGCACTGCCAGCTCTGGACAGTTAGTATCAGCATTTCTGATTAACATTTATATGGAACACTTAGTGTGTGCAAGGAGCTTTGATGTTTTTAATAAATCGTACTTAATCTACATATCAGTCTTATGATTATAGGTCATTTACATTATTCCAGATTTCATAAGAGGTAAATTCAGAATGCACACATCTAATCACCATGCTCTGTGCCAGCAATAATCATGAAAATATGTTAAGCATGACCCCATGCCAAAACTCATCTTTCATAAAAAATGAAGTCCATGATTTAGTGGGGGGAGAGGAAGAGAGAGGAGTGGGGTGCACAGCTTATGGATACTCAGAATTTTATGCCCAGAGGGCAGATTTGGAAATTCATACAGGGGTTAATCACAGGATTTTTCTTGTGCAAATGAGAGAAAAATATTTTCCACTTACCTAATTCACAGAATATAACAGGAATTAATGAGTGTCAATGAAACTACTTAGATGAGAACAATAGACATCCCTCACAGAAAAAGAAAAACAAAGTTAAAAATTCATCTATGCTCAAAAATTTTTTAATGAAATCTTTGTAACTAAATATGCAAGCAGATTAATGACCCTTTAAGAGCTTTCCTATTTCTTGCTTCAAGTTTCTAAATTACATGAATTCAGGCTTAATTTTAATTTTTAAAATAAATTCCAACAGAGGAGGAATGAACAGCTGATTCATTCTGGTTCAGTGGGTGACTTTCCCATTAGATTTTATATTTTTCTGGCAGCCATTAGCAGCGTTCCAGGACTGTGATGTCAGATAACATATGCCACACAGATTCAACACCACATCAGTGGGCCAGCAGTTTATCTTGCTCCCTACTCTCAGACAGCTGAGCCCCAAATGCAGCTTCTATCATCCTTAGAACCTCCTGCTGACTCATTCTTGGAGTTTCTCTATGAGACTACAGAGCAGAACAAGAAATACCTGGGGCTCAGAAATCTGCACACTCATTTCAAACCAGCTCTAACACCTGGGTCTTCAGACTCTGGGCCTATGCACAGAAGAGAAAAACTGTGAGAATCAGTGGAACTCCCACATTAAACTATTTTCCTCTCTTTTTATATCCAAGATAAATGCAATAGCAGTATCTAGGGTTTCTACCTTTGCCAGTTGCTTCAACTTTGATCAAAGCTCTTTAGCAAATATACTGTGAAGATGTAAGTGGCAAATGCCTCTCCCCACCCCAATCTCATGAGTATGAGCAGTGGTTCTCTGTGGAATTTACATGCAATTTCAATATTGGAAACAAAATTAAAGAAGCAAGGACATATTCATTCAATATTCATGTCTGGAGTACATACCATGAGCCAGGCACCTGGCTCATATTAACTACTTTATAGATTTACATCAATAATGTGAATGTCAAATTGTTCTAACCACTCAATACACATTAAATTGAGGTACGATAAGAAGGAATCATCACACTGCCAACATACTGCTACTCTGAAAACGACCACCTAACTGTAAATGGTGTGGCTCTTACATCATGGAATGGAGGGAAGAAAGCAGGAAGAAACCTGCTCTTTGCTACTGCTGTTCACTCATTCAAATTCTCTCTCATCAAAGGATAATCACTCATAATTTAATATTTCAAATAAGTTAAAAATTTTATAAAGAAATGGATAATCTCTAATTGCTGAGACTTTAAATTGTTCATTCAAAGATTTACAAAGACTCCCCCTTTTTTTTCAGCATGCTGCTAGATGGTAAATTAACACAAGCCATGTTTGCTAACCACAGAAGACTTAAGGTAATATATTTTTATTTTTTATAGCCAGAATGACTTAAAAGAAGACAGAGTTAAACCAAAACAGATAAACTTGAAAACAACATTATGAATAAGTAGAGAGATTAACAATAAGTGAGAAAATCTAAGATCTTTATGTATCATATATCTTTCTTCAACATGAATGATTTCATTTGCTTTTTAAATAGATAAATACAAAAACAGCATTTTCTCTTGGCAAGAAAGTAACTGTTTTGTATTATTTACCTAGACTGCATCTGTGGTTCTAAAAAGAACAGTAAATACATTTCTTGAGCAAGATATGTTTCTGTGATAATGTGAGTAATGCTTCTTAAACACTTTGGAGATTATGAGAATGCTTTCCAGAAGCTGCTATTGAACTCAGTCAGTTTAGCAAGAACAGAAGACAAAGATAAAGAAATGCCCTCGGCATTTTTCACTAAACTTTTAGTAGAGTGCTGAAACTGGTTGCATTCCAAAAGGGTAACCACCAGAAGGAGAGAGTCAGGACTGTGCAAGGCATTCAGAAGCCAACCTGGTTCCAAATCATTCTGAAAGACAGACCAGACTTCATTCTACGGGAGGGCCCTTTGAATAAACAACAGTTTGGGTGACACATGCCACCTCAAATACTGTGTTAATTTTCAACTTGCCCTGAGAAATTCACAATATGACTATTAGAGCATCTAATGATGTTCAAACTTTAATCAGGCAATCACTTCACAAGAGTGACAGAGAGAGATAAAATAGCTGATTAGATTAGGTCTTATACATACCCTTTTCCAAGCCAGTTCGGATCCAAGAGAATCATGGCTTAAAGCAACAGTCTTCTCTGATCTCTTAGAACTATGAGTGGTGGTAGCACTTATTTATCTGTCTAAAATCATGATAATTTTATTCAGTCATTCAAAAAATATTTACTGAGCTGCTATGACATGTCTTCATGGAACTGATATTATAGCATACATAGATGGGCAAAACAGACCAATAAGCGACAAACTAATAAATACTCAAATATAATCATTTGAGTGGTTTCATAAAAGTGCTGTAAATGTTATGAAGAAAATAAAAGAATGGTGTTAATTTGAATTCAATGGTTAGAGATCTTGCTAAAGAAGGATAATTTAAGAGAAGACCAACCGAGTCAGAAACAACTGTGAAAATAACCATAGAAAAAGTGTTTTGAGGAGAAGGAATAACACATAGCAAGGTACAGTGGGAGAGAGAGAGAATGAACCTGGCATTTTAAAAAGTATAACGTATACAAGGAACTCAAATGCACCAAAGGGAAAAAAACAAACAGCCCCTTTAAAAAGTGGGCAAAAGACAAGAAAAGAAGATATGTGGGCAGCCATCAGACACATGAAAAAGTGCTCAGCCTCACTCATTATCAGAGAAATACAAATCAAAACCACAATGAAACACCACCTAAACCCTGTAAGAATGGTCATCATTAATAAAACAAACAACAATAGATGCGACGAGGATGTGGAGAAAAAGGAACACTTCTACACTGCTAGTGGGAATGCCAACTAGTACAGCCTCTTTGGAAAACAGTGTGGTGATTTCTGAAAGAACTAGAAATTGACCTTCCATATGACCCAGCAACTCCCCTATTGGGAATATACTTAGAGGAACTCAAATTATTCTACGAAAAAGATACCTGCACACATATGTTTGTTGCAGCTCTATTTAAAATAGCAAAAACATGAAACCAACCATGTTGTCCATCAAAGCTGGACTGGATAAAAAAAAAGTGATACATATACACAATGGAATATTATGCACCCATAAAGAGAGACAAATATATGGACTTAGCAGCAACCTGGATGAATTTGGAATCAATCATACTCAGTGATTTATCACAGATACAAAGAACTGAGTTCCACATGTTCTCACTCATAAGAGGACCTTGGACAATTATAATGCTACATAAAAAACAACTGGCAATAGTGGGAAACTGTCAGGGGAGGGGTTGTGGGATTGGCAGTTGAGGCAAACTGCTAGGGGAGGGAGGGGCATACCTCATCAACAAGGGTACCTGCATGATCGATGTTTATATACCTAATCCTGAATTGTACCCCACATCTTTATAATAAAAATTAAAAATATGAATAAATAAAATAAAAAGTAGGCAGGAGGTGTGTTAGTCAGCTTGAGCTACCACAAAAATTAATAATAATAATACTAATAATAATCAAATGGTATGGCTAAACAATAAGAACTTATTCCTCACAGTTCTGGAACCTGGAAAGTGCAAGATCAAAGATAGTCATGACGGTTTCCCAGTGAGGGCTCTCTTCCTGGCTTGCAAATGGCAGCCTTCTTGCTGTTATACTTGCATAGTACAGAGAGAAAGGAAGTAAGCACTCTGGCTTCTATTCTTATAAGGGTATTTATAATGCCATCACAAGTGCCCCATCTTCATGACCTCTTCTAAATCGAATAATCTCTCAAAGGCCCTATCTCCATGTGCCATCACATTGAGGGTTAGAACTGCCATGTGTAAATTTTGAGGAGTTCACAATTCAGCCCATAGCAGTGAGTATGGCTAGAGCCCAGGGAGGAAGGAAGTGCCAGGAGATGAGGCAAAAGAGAAGGAAGACATATAAGGAAAATTGTAAGTTCCAAAGAAAGAGTTTTTATTTTTTTCTAAGTGTCATGGAAAACTTTTGTATGTTGAGTTTTCCAGGAAAAATATTTTAAGATAAAGTTCAGTATACAAGGATTATTAGGGAATGTTCTTGGGATCAATACCTGTGGGAAGGGGGAAAGGAAGGCTAAGAATTGAGTTAAGCGAGAAGTTGAGCTATCACAAGATCCAACAGCTTCAGCCAACCCCATAGGGAGCTTTGGCGATAACATGACCCATAAGAGTGACCCTGCAGTGAGCAAATATGGCCAGACCTTTATTCTCCTCTCTCCATCAGTCACTGAATGCGGGTCACCCTGAAAAAGGAATGACCTTTGAAGGGTGCAGGAAGCGACCAGAGGGGTGGCTCCCAAAATGGTGCTGACACACCAGACAACAAAGGCCTTAGGTCCTGGCTTCTGTGAGCACAATTCCCTGCACGCGTGAATTTCAAACCTTCCCGCGCATGAATTTCAAACCTGCAAGCCTCCAATCTGTAGCCAACTTTGTTATGCATTCAATAGGACTATAACACAGCATTGGCCCCACCCTGCTCCCATGCAGCTCCTCCAATAGGAACATAGCGTGGCCCCTTCCGGCCCGTCAGGCTGATAAATACAGCCCTCTGCCCGCAACTCTCTCTCTCTCTCTCGGTCTCTCTTTCTCTCTCTGTCGCTCTCTCCCTCTCTGCAGCTCTCTCCCCGTCTCTCTTCCACTTCCTCTCTCTCTCTTACCCTCTTTTTCTCTCTCTCTTTTTCTTTTTTTCCCATTATAGATCCCCTCTGTAACAGCCGCTTTTATAAATCTCTTGGTCCTGGCCAGGTGTGGAGTCATTACTGGCGCTGAACTTCTTTCATTGGTGCCGTGACTTGGATCAGGTGCTCCCTTGCCTTTGTGCGGGTGTATTCCCGTAGGCGGGATCCCCGACCTGGCACCAGTGGCCACTCCAGCCCTCCCGGACCTTCGCCAACATTTTGAACATGTGAACTGCATCTGCCAGTGACCATTGGATAGGTGAGTTCCCCAGACACGAAAGTCTGAAACTTTCCCGGGATCCCCAGGGGGAACTGGCTGTTGATGGTCTGGCAGCCCCTCCAGCCCCAGGGCAAGAGGGAACGCACCCCGCCTCGGCCCTCACGGCCACAGCAGACCCTAAAGACTTCCTCTTCTCTTTCATCTCTCTGAACCCTTAAAACTTCCATGGCTGCTGGGCTGCAGTGGGCCCCAGGGGTCCCACATCTGCCAACCCACAGCAGCCTCCATAAAATTCTCTCTCTCTCCCTCCCCCAAGGAATCCCATGGCTGTCAGGCTGCAGCGGACCCCATGGGTCTCATGTCTGCTGGCCCATAGCAGATTCTGAAGGACTCCCATATCTGTCGGGTAACAGGGAGCCTCGGAGGCTCCATGTTTGTTGCCCCACAGTAAGCCCTATTCGACCGGCAGGAATCTCGAACATGCTCCCACCCGCCGCCCGGTCAAGTGCTTTCCGTCTGGTTCAAAAATTCTTGCACAAGGTGCCTTGACCCCCTTGGTTCTCCAGGAGGACCCTGGTTGTGCCAAACCTCTGTGATGATAGGCTTTGCCACAGCCACACTTCTCGGACAGCCAACTCTTCGGGGGATGCCCTGTTTAGTCTACCTATCTCACCATGGGAGGCTCATCATCCCTGCCGGCAGATTCCCCTCTTAAATGCCTCTTAAACGATCTCACTATCCTTTCTCTGTCCCCTGATATTAAACCCAAATGCCTAATTCACCTCTGCACACAGGACTGGCCTACATATCCCTTAGACAATCAAAATCAGTGGTCCCCTCAGGGGTCCCTCAATCCTGATATTATTCGGGACTTATATAATTTCTGCGAGTGTTCAAAATGGCGGGTAGAGAGCCCCTATGTTCAGTCCTTTTCTCTCCTCTGTGAACATCCCCACCTCTGCTTCAGTTGCAATCCCTCTAATCTATACCCTCCACTCATGCAAGCATCTGCCGCCTCTTCTACAACTTCTCCTTCTCCCCTTGTTTTACGCATACTTCAGCCTTCTCTCCAAAACTCCCCTCCCCCCACTGCAGACACTGTAAGTCCCAGTTCCGCTACCCCCTCCTCCATCTCAGATTTCGACCCTGCAGACGAGCCCCCCCACTTACAGGCAGCCTCAACAGCCTCAGGTTCCCCCGCCCCCACCCTCCTCTACTCTGGCAGCTCGATCCCTATATCCTCCCCTTCCAATTGTTCCCCAGTGTAGCCCTCCGGTAACCCGAACCAAGGCCGCACCAGTCGTCCTAGCAGTTTACTAATATTGATTTAAACTCTATAAAGGGACAAACTCTTTTGGTTATATATTTTATCCCCCAGTCAGCACCAGGTATTAGGCACAAACTCCAAAAATTAAAAAAGGGCCCACAAACCCCTTAATTAGAGCTGTTAGACACAGCCTCTAAAATCTTTAACAACCAAGAGGAAAGAATACAGGACCACCAACATAAGCAGGAAGCACTTCAGCTTTTATCTATCACTTTAGCAGAAAAAGCCACCACTGATAATCTTCCACCCCAGATGGTCAATAGCAGAAGGGGTACACAGCCCCCTTCCCAGGTTTGTTTCTAATGCCGTCAAAATGGGCATATGGCCAAAGACTGTTAAGCCCTGCCCACCAGCAAAACCCTGTCCCAAATGCAAACAGCATGGACATTGGGCCTAGGGTGGAAATATCAGTAGCTGGCGGGGTTATATCATGTGTTATTAATATGGGGGCTACATGCTTAGCTCTACTTAAATTTCCTGGTCCACTCTTTCCTTCACCCCTTTTGGTTGTGGGGGTACAGGGCATTATATCCAGGCCCCTCACTACACTATTACTTCCATGTGTTCTGGGAAATAAAATATTTCAACACTCTCTCCTTATTACACCAACGTGTCCAGCTCCATTATTAAAAGGGGACATTATGACAAAAGTTAAAACTCGTATTATTCTTTACCCTGAGACATCACCACTGTGCTTTGGGGTGCCTTTTGTATAGCTTTGAATTTCCCTAATAATTTCACATTGGATCCTATCTAAGCCCTTCCACTGCATATAAACTTATTGCTTTGGTTAAAACTCTAAGGTTAGGAAAAATGTAAAGAAAGTTGTTGGTGTAAGGTATGTTTTTAGTAAGAAAGGATAAAGAAAAGATAAATAATTGTATAGGAAAAAATATTGTATAGTACATTTTTGTTCTATAATAGAATGGCTGGTTAAAGAAAGTATAGAACAAAAATAGAAGGTTTAAGCATGTCAAAAAATGGTATGAGAATGTCGAAAAATGGTATAAGTATGTCGAATATGGTAGGTAAAAGTTTGTGAAAGAAGTAAAAGAAATTTTGTAAACACTCAAGGTTACAAAAAAGGTTTAATTAGCCATCCCCCACACTGTCTTTGTTACAAAAGAGTGAGGTTTTTTCTTTTCAAAATCGTTGGACTATCATTTTGATTAAATAAGTAACTTTTACAATAACTACTGTGATTTTGTGTTATAACATGCTTTTGAAAACTTTGCAACTTAAACTCTTCAAGTTCTTAATTCAGTCTCTAGGGTGAGATAAGCAACAAGCTCCAAAAACCACATCTACCCCACTCCCTTCTAAATTGCCTAAAGGCCAGGTAAATTAATTTCACTAACAACATTGCCAAATTGCTAACAAACTTTAAAATTTCCTTCCAGGCACAAGGATTACTCTCCAACATAGGATGAGTGACAAAATAACCTGGACTTCACTCTCTAGCACATCTATTGTTATAAAAGTATATCAGCACTTAACTTTTCTTTTAGATATGCTCTCTTCCAGGTTTTCTGTCTACCTCCACAGCCTGCTCCAGGACAGCTGGTTACTACCATCACCGTGCTCATTAGAAGACTGGCCAGAACAAGTCGCTGTTCTACACTTACAAGGAACCTTCACGGAACTCTCACCTGTGGAAATCTACACCTTCAGCACCTACCTTTGGGCCCTGCTCTGGCTGGTTCTGCACCCTTCCACCACCTTACCCCCACAACACCCCTGACCAGCAGGAAGTAGCCAGAAAGAGTAATGACACCCCTCCCCATAAAAAACAGAAAAGGTAGGAATGAAGGGTGCAGGAAGCAACCAGAGGGGCGGCTCCCAAAATGGCGCCAACACACCAGACAACAAAGGCCCTAGGTCCTGGCTTCTGTGAGCACAATTTCCCACGTGCGCGAATTTCAAACCTGCAAGCCTCCAATCCATAGCCAGCTTTGTTATGTGTCCAATAGGACTATAACACAGCGTTGGCCCCACCCTGCTCCCATGCAGCTCCTCCAATAGGAACATAGCATGGCCCCTTCCAGCCCCTGTCAGGCTGATAAATACAGCCCTCTCCCCACAACTCTCTCTCTCGGGCTCTCTTTCTCTCTCTCTCTGTCGCTCTCTCCCTCTCTGCAGCTCTCTTCCTGCCTCTCTCCCACTTCCTCTCTCTCTCACTTTCTCTTTCTCTCTCTCTTTTTCTTTTTTCCTGTTACAGATCCCCTCTGTAACAGCCGCTTTAATAAATCTCTTGGTCCTGGCCGGGTGTGGAGTCATTACTGGTGCCGAACTTCTTTCAACCTTGACCCAGGGGGACTCTTCGCAATTATTAACTCTTCACTAGTTAGGCCAATAGCTGAAGGCTGTCTTCTGAGCCTCCCTGGACCTAGGCAACAAAGCCCTCCTTTACAGAGAACCTGGGTGAGAAATCACAATACCCACCACACAATCTACTCAGGAGTTTTAAGCACAGGAGTGATACAAATTAATTTACTGTGTTTCATCAATACTAACATGCATGCTTTTTTCAAATTTCAGTAGTTCTAAAAACAGGATGTATCTTATAGTTACTGGTATGTAATCCTTATTTGTCTAGCAGTCACTTTTGCCTTTGTATATGCAAGCATTAATTGTTCATGGATTATGATTTATAGAATAGATATCAGCAACTTAAAGGAAAATTCTGGATGCTACAAGTACACCACCAAATGGTTATGGGAAGGAGGCAGAAGGTGGTGCTTCAGACAAATTTAGCAGCATTCCAGAATTCCTAATGTAAGAGTCAAAAAGAGATTAGACTGCTTGTAATAATTGCCAAGTCTGGTTAAATGCCAACATCATTGGTTTGTAGTTCTATAATTTCCTTTAAGAAACATTGTATCACTATGTTTGTAGTGACTCAAAAAACCAGACTGTGTATATCAGAGACTGAATTGAAAAGTGATTAGGAAAGTTGGCTTTGAAAATGAATAATTCTTAGTAAAACTTTGTTTTGCTTTTATAAAGCAAGAGATTGTCTATATTACATAGATTGAAGAGTACTTTTCACAATCTAAATCAATTTTCAAATGCCACTATATTCCTTCAGTATAGTAAACGAACGTTATAACAGAATATTCCCAATTCCCTCCTATCCCTAAAAAGTCATTCATTTCATTTATCCATAAGTATAATCTCACAATATATTGCTGCTATTTTTATTTTGAACAAAGTTTTATCTGTTCAATCAATAAAGAAAAACACAGATAAAAGATGCTTTTTCACCTTAATTTATATTTTTCTATAATGCTAATTTTCTCTTTATGCAGATAAGTTTCTGATCAAGTTCAGTTTCCTTCTTTCTGAAAAACTAATATGCCCTGCAAGGCAGGTCTGTTAAGGAAAATTCCCTCAATTTTTTGTTTGTTTGAGAAAATATTTATTTCATTTTCACCTTTGAAGAATAATTTTTGCTGAACACAGAATTATAGCTTGTCTTCTTTTCTTTGGATACTTTTTTTTTTTACTTGAAGTCTCATTTCGTGGCCCAGACTGGAGTGCAGTGGCATGCTCATGGCCACCCCAGCGTCAACCTGCTGGGCTCCAGCGATCTTTCCACTTCAGCCTTCCAAGTAGGCGGAACTACAGGTGCATGCTACTACACCTGGCTAATTTTGTATTTATTTTAGAGACGAGGTCTCGCCAAGTTGCCCAAGCTGGCCTTGAACTTGCGGACTCAGGCAATCCACTCGTCTTGGCCTCCCAAAGTGCTGGGATTACAGGCTGAGCCACCGAGCCTGGCCACTTTTGACATTTTAAATATTTCACTTCACCCTCTTGCTCAAATGGTTTTTGAAGAAAAGTTTGACACAATTCTTACTCTTTTTCCTTTATACTAAAGATGGGTATTTCCCCCCTTGGTTTCTGTCAAGATTTTCTCAACATTTGATTTTCTTTAGTTTGAATATAATATGCGTAAGTTTATTTTATTTTTTTTTTAATTCGTGGTGTTTGGTATTCATGCTTTCAGCTTCATGAGCTTGAACTTAATAGATATATGGCTGGGTGCCTATCATAGTTTGTGAAATGCTGAGCCATTGTTCCTTCAGATATTTATTTTATCCTCTTTCTTCTCTTTTGGTATTGCTATTATATGTATGTTATACCTTTTGTATTTATCTCAAACTTCTTTAATTTTCTGTCCCATTTTTTTCCTTATTTTTTTTCTTTGTATTTCGGTTTTGGAAATTTTTGTCAACATTTTCTTTTGTCTTTTTTCTCTTTTTTCTTTTTTTTTTTCTTTTGAGTTGGAATCTCACTTTGTCGCCCAAGCTGGAGTGCAGTGGCATGCTCACAGCCACATAGCCTCGACCTGCTGGGCTCAGGTGATTCTTTCACCTTAGCCTTCCAGGTAGCTGGAACTACAGGCACGTGGCACTACACCCAGTTAATTTTTTGATTTATTATAGAGTTTCTCAGTTTATGTTACTCATCTGTTCTTGTATATTGTTTACAGTTTTCATTAAATCCCTTGTCATATTAATCATAGTTATTTTTAACTTTCAGTATAATTCTAAAATATCTGCCATATTTAAATTTGGTTATGTTGTTTGGCTTGTCTCTTCAGATTGTGTTCTTTGCCTTTTAGCAAATTTTTTGTTAGCAGCCTGACCTGACGTATCAAATTGAAGGAACTGAGGTAGATGACATTTTAGAATGAGGTTTTATGTTTGTCTGGATGGGAATTAGGCAGTGTTTACTGCTTGCTATAACTATAGGTACCAGAGGCTAACATTTTCTTTAGTGTCCTTGTTTTTCCTGCCCTTATTGTCGATGGGTTTCTTTAGCTACTCCTTAAATAAAGTTTGCACCTTGCAGGTGTTCTCAGCTGGAATCCCGTTATTATGCAGGATCCCTATTAATATGGTGGCAGAATAGGGGTGGGGGAAGGAAATTATTCTACAGTCCTGTTACTAGACCCCAGTCTTTGAACCTGTGCCCCTGGGCTGTGACCTTCACAAATGATCTTTAGCATTTTTCCCTCCTTAAGTGAGACAAGAAGGCTAAAGGGGTCTGGAGTTAGTATTTCTTTTCCCTCATGGATTGTTTCCCTCTGGCACTGGTAAAAAAGTTTCCCAGAGGACAGGCCTTTGTTAATAAGAACAGAACATTCTAGGTATATTTCAAAATGGTTACTTTTCCCCTCCCACATATCAGAAGCATGAGGGAATTTTCTCTGACCTGGACTCTGAGAGTTCAAAGGAGCTACTGAAAGTAAAACTTATGAAAATGTGAGAAACCTCTCCCAAGACTTCTGGAAGTTTTATCTCTGAGTATCCAGCAATTATTTAATTCCCTCTAACTGTTTAAGTTTAAGGCTTCAGATGCAGCTTCTACTCCCAGTAAGCTTGTTCTCTGTATCCATCTGTCTTTCCGGATTTTAGAATGGCAGTTTGTCCTGTGATTACGATTCTCTGATGGATTTTAAAAGCTGTTGATTTTAAGTTTGTTTAGCTTTTTTCTTGTGAGAACAAGATTGACAACTTCCCAGCTCTTTACATCAGACCAGAAACTTTATTTGTTTCTTTAATCTAATGTATCTATAATGATATATGATAAAAATCTACTTTTAACAAAATCTAAAAGATATTTTAATAAATATGGAAATTTTAAGTGCTTAAAAATTTGGATCATAGTTTACATGACTGAACTTTTCCTTTATTGGCAGTAAATAAAATAATTGTACAACCTAAAAATCAACCCTATAGAGATCTGGGGAAATAGAACATTTCAATAGCTGTTAAAAATAGATTGTCTGTAGAGGAACAAGACTGAAAGCAGGCAAACCAATCAGGAACTTGTTTTGATATTCTAGGAATGAAAAGGCAATCGATAGATTCAGTACCATTAGGCTTAGGAAACTTGATTCACAACGAAATTAATTAAATAAGGCTTTTCTGAACATGCCAACTCTGTTCTAATAATAATAATGTATAGCTTCTGTTAGAGGTTAAGATCTGCTTTTTTATTCGGCTAAAATGATCAGCCTGTGGAGCTGTCAAGTTCTCTAGAACTAGGTATCCTGAGACGTAAAGAATCATGAAAGAAAACTTAAAATTAACTAGTTAAGAGAAGTTTGTCCAAACAACAACAAGTGCTGGCAAGGATGTGGTGAAAAAGGAACGCTTCTATACTGCTGGTGGGAATGCAAACTAGTACAACCTCTTTGGAAGACAGTGTGGCAATTTCTGAAAGAACTAGAAATTGACCTTCCATGTGACCCAGCAATCTCCCTATTGGGAATATACCCAGAGGAACTCAAATTATTCTACAAAAAAGACACCTGCACATGCATGTTTGTTGTAGCTCTATTCACAATAGCAAAAACATGGAACCAACCATCAAAGCTGGACTGGATTTTTAAAATGTGGTACACAATGGAATATCATGCAGCCACAAAGAAGGACAAACTTATGGCCTTCACAGCTTCTTGGATGAATTTAGAGTCAATCATACTCAGTGATCTATCACAGAAACAAAGAACAGAGTACCATATGTTCTCACTCATAATTGGACCTTGAACAATTATCTTGATACTATAAGAAAGGGATGTGGGAGACTGCCAGGGGAGGGGGATGGGATTGCCACTTGAAGGAAACTGCTAGAGGAGGGAGGGGCA